>NW_020220379.1:0-2150 GCF_003070985.1 Temnothorax curvispinosus | reverse complement strand
TTTATTTGTTCCTTTCCACATGTTTAGCCAAGATTAAATATTATATAAATCGATGCAAGGAAGCAACAAGTAGATATATTTAGAATATCGGTATGCATAAAGAAAAGCGTAGAATATGCATAAATATAAATACATATGTATAAAAAGGACAAGAAATATGTTGGTCTTATTATGCAAGTTATTTTATAGAAAACGTGATAATTGTTTTTAATTAATTAACTAAAATTTATTTCAATGAAGCATTGATTTTACCCTAATTTTTTGTAACCTATCCATCTATTTTTGATTGAGAAATTGGCTTTATACCGGTCAAGTAATATGTGACGTGAGATTCTAAATATTTTGTCGAGAAACGCTAAACTTTTTAAATTATTTTAGAATTGATCGTATAATACAATTATATATTCAATTTTGGATGCAGTAATATATATGAATATATTAAAAATAATTTTGGTAGAAAATGAAAAATATAACGAAATATATTTATGTCGATATAAAAGTTTATAAAGATTTGCATATATTATTTATAACAACTCGATTATTTATTAATTATAATTGTGGGAAAAGTTTCTTTTTCTTAAATTTCACGTCATTTATTCTGTATATCTTATTTGATACATTTTCAAGATGCGTACCACATATACGGAGAAAACATTTGGCACATAAAAACAATATTTAAATTTTATATTATAAATGTAAAAAATGTAAAAAAATCGTTAAACACCGGTGGAAAATTAATGTACAATTAACCAAGTATTTCCTAGTGTGCTATCGATTAATGGTGCAATAAACATGTGAACGCCACTTTTAACATTGCAGAAAATAAGTTTAAACTTATGTTATTATAAGTAAAACTAAATCTACGTTGCTTGCTTTATCTAATATTTATAATGTTATATTTGTATGTGCAATTTAAATGAGAAACTTGGATAATCTTTGTTTTGAGATACGATTCGAGTTATTAATTTCAGGATTCGTTATTGATAACGTAGAATGGTTGATTTTATAAATTATTTTAGAGCGCAAAGAACAGAACATCCAGCACAACATATTTATTTCTATTAATTTTTACATTCGATCACAGATTTCTTATCAAAACGCTGCTTGAGTCCATAAAAAGATAATAGTATATACTTCGTCTAAAAAAGTATTCCGTCAAGTTTTAAATAGCATTAGTGTTAAGTTTTCGGACATTGAGATATAATACATTGTTTAACGGCAATGTCATGAGTACCCTTGGATCAATTTTTACCGAAGTTTCCTCGCACGATTCCACTTCGTATTTGCTCAAGATCATAAGCAATGCTAACTTTATTTGTAAAAGCCCGAAGCGTTGACCTACAGAACATATAACAGTATAATATTCTATATTATTTTAACGAAGAAGAACTAAAGAAATGTACATTACTATCTTAATATATAAAGAGCTATATTAAAATTCATTTTCTTATCTATACACTCATGTGAGCCTCCTCCGAATGGTAAATAGACGCCTGACGGTCTCTCACGTTTGTTCCTTTTCTTAAATTGCTCTGGATCGAATATATCGGGATTGGGGAAATATTCCGAATCATAGTGTAGGCCAAGTATCGAGATGTAAACCGGTATATCCTCCTCAATTACAAGATCGTACTCCGGCACTTTATAATTTTTCATAGCTATGCGATTTAGGAACTCCAATGGCGGGTACATTCTCAAAGTTTCTGATACCATCATATCGAGATACGGTAATGACGTTTGTATCTAGTAATAATAAACAATGCATAAAAATAATTTTTTATTTAGATTAGAATTGCACATAGTCAAATTTTAAGGTTTTCTCTTAATTTTTAGTTCACTTTCTCTGACTTAAAATATATTGTCATTGCATTATAAATTATAAATATATATAAAATTATATTTAAAAATATATATATATTACTAAAAATAATTTATAAAGATAAAATGAAAAATTTACGAGAGGAAAATAGTGGATGATAGTCACATACCATGTCATAATGTAATTTTCCATTAGATTTCTCGAGTGGTTTGAGAAGCTCTTTTCGCAGAGTTTTTTGAATCTCAGGTTGTACCGCGAGTTGATACAACGCGAAGGCCGTAGTTGTTGAACAGGTTTCAAAACCAAATAAGAAGAAACTAGCTGCTTGTGC
>NW_020220378.1:0-1242 GCF_003070985.1 Temnothorax curvispinosus | reverse complement strand
CGGGCTAATCATCACGAGGAGGGCAATTAATATAACTGCCTCGCCCATTCACGAACGATATACAAAGACTTCTTATACAAAGGCTTCTTATGTTTAGTGAACTCCGAAAGACTGCCCACCACTCTCAGGTCAGATTGTATATATCTATTCTCGTATTAAAGACGGCTCAGACTGTGTTCTGAGTTACATTTTATATTACAGAATAATTAATTAACACCTCCCACGCGCGTCCTTCTCATCCCGCTTCCATCGCCGGGATTAATCAGCGATTTCGCGAACATTTGGTCCTTCGAGCCCGTTGCGTGGAACTTAAAGTGTAGCTCGGACACAGATCATGTGAACAGGGCATGCCTTTCACGACATGCCACGTGGACATTATCGCGCGCTTCCGCGAGTGAAGTACAGACATTCTCACGCGCGCTCGCGAGTGTTACACAAACATGTTCACGCGCTCCCGCGAGTGTAAATAGACATTTTCACGTGCTCAATACATGACCCTAACGACTCTCGATTCGCATAGTGTTTTTCTCACGCGTCTCTCGAACGTTCTCGGTTTGTGCAGCATTTTTTACACGTGTCTCAACATTTCTCAGGTATTTCATCGTGCGCAGCTCAGGGACAGCTCAACATGACGGAACCCGCAAAGGCGGGTACGGGCGGTACGGAGACCACGACGCCGCTGCTCGAGGTACGACCACCGGCTCGCACATCGGAACGTCAAGCCTCACCCGTGCGCTTGTCCACGGAGTTCATCCTAAATGAACCGACTGGCGACGGTGCGGAATACTGGCGAGACGCCACCATCTTGTACAAAGGACACGTCATTAGAGATTTTCTACATCTCAATGCATCTCGAGAAGGTGCATAAAGCGTTTCTCAAGGAGCACGCATATTTTGAAGTTACTTGGCCGGCGGCGCTCATACAACATGACTGCTTAAAAACAATGTTCACTCCACGACGGCGCTATTACATGGCTGCACGTCGCGTTATTGCGTTATCACGGGCGCATATCCAAACCATCGCAGTCCTCGCGTGACAATCAGCGGCTGCCGGACATCAACATCCCGTCGTTCAAGGGCAATTACGCTGCATGGCCCACGTATCGCGACCTATTCAAGGCCGTTATCTACGACTACCGACGCCTCACCGACGTGGAAAACCTTCATTATCTGCGACTCTCACTTGAAGGCACACTCGCTCAGCTCATCTCCGGATACAATGTCCGCTCATGCAAGAGCTCA
>NW_020220377.1:0-115026 GCF_003070985.1 Temnothorax curvispinosus | reverse complement strand
CCGTAAAGCATAAAAATAGGCTTCCCATCCTCTACAGGTTAATAAATAAATTGTAACTTCCATAAATTGCCGAGGATTATATTTACTATAAATATTTATATTAAAATATTTAATGAATATATAATTAAAAATGAAAGATCTAAAAAGACCGTTTTTACTTCGATGTTTCTTCTAAGCAAAAACAAATTTTTCGGTAGATTTTCACGAATGATGAATAACCATGTTGAACGAGGGTTAAGAAAGTGAGAAATGATACAAAAATAAATATGATCGTAACAAATAATACGTTGGTTCAAATGTTTTAATATTTAATAAATCATACATAGGATTCGGGAAATTCGAATGTTACATCCCGCCCAGTTAGTTGTTTGTACACCGAAGCAAAGGTATCAACCTGTCAAAAAATGAGGAAGATTAAAACAGATCATATAATAATAGGTCAGACAAGTAAAGTGCTATGCAGAGAAAATGGAAAACGTGATAAATGTACCTTGTGTTCGATATTCGTTTGTTCATTTTTGTCCAAATGAACTTTGGTTACTTGCGAGCCGTCGAGTTTTACTCGAATTCGTTTGCCCACAATCTCGACAGGATAGACAATATCCTCCAGCAGGGCGTCGTATACCGCAGTCAACGTACGGCTAAAATAAAAATGAATTATGTAGAATTACAATCAGAATTCAAAATAAACGTTAAGCAATATTGAATATTGGAATAACTTGGTATTCGCAAAGTATAAATAAAGTACTAATAATGCAATACGTATTGACATTAATCGTAATTAAATTACGCCTGTCTAATCAAGGAAAACGATTATTTTCATTTTCTTACCTCCTAGGACGCTTCTGCTTATTCTTCGTGCGCGTCTTTCTCGTCGGCTTCGGTAAGATTTTACGTTCGCCGACGAACATCACATGCTTGCCAGAGAACTTCTTCTCCAATTCGCGTACTAATCTGGTCTGAATCTTTTGGAATGCCTTCAGTTTCGGCATCGGTACGTATATGATGATCGACTGTAAGGAACGCAAGCAGCTCAGCACAGTCCTTAGCGAGGATGTTAAACAAACAAATACACGGTTATAGCAAGGAATCAAAGTCTACCTTTTTATTGTTTGTTTCTAGTTCCTTCGCCTTAGTGATATAAAGTTCCCTCAAATGCGACTTCAGATCGCTGTTCATCTCCAGTTCCAGAAGAGCATTGGAGATGCCCGCCTCGAATTGGTCGGGCTCCGAGCCGCCGCTTTTAATTATCTTCGCGTTAGCCGTGAACATCTGAAAAAAAAAAAAAAAAACAAGATTGAGGTTAGGACATTGTTTACGAGTGTCCGTGCGCGCACCATCCGCGCGAGATATTCGTCGGGCAACATCGTATAGCAATATTAACTCCAGCGTGGATTCTGTCAATACTCCGAAGACGATCCTCCGACGCGAGAACGATCGTCGGCGACGTCGAAGCGTGACGTTGTGGTGAACGCGAGGATCGCGAGTCAAAATCCACCGTAATCACGCCGAGGACGCGCGATCTGGGATGGATATCAATCGTTTCGCCGGCCGCGGACTCTCCGGCGTCGCGCGACGCGTGATTTCATACATCGTCGTATATTGAAAGGCCGTAAAGTCAAACGCAATTAAAATGCCCACCTTGTCCACCTGACCGCGACATGAAAGAGAGGCTAGGATTAAGGGACAGCTAGTGCGCGTGCGCGACCATTCCGCTTTGGGGGCGGGGGACACCTGTCGCCTAAAGTCACTAGATATACATCTAGTGACTTTATGCCAGGCCGTACAGTAGCGCCACACATCCACTTTCAGGAATTGGAACTACGAGCCACATCCACTTTTCGATACTGTCGATGAATTGGTTCATGTCCGTGCTATGTATACATCCAATTACTTTTAACGTTTTAATGTAAGCATTTATAAATTACAGATAATTGTTCGGCCGATTTGATTTTTTTCAATAATTTCTATTGCATAATTATACATAACTGAATGTATAATGGATAATAACAGCACGATGGATGCAACGAACAGCCTACACGATCTTTCAAATAAAGGTATATAATCTGTGACAATTGAAAAATTTGAGTGCTGTAATAATATTTACTTAATCAGCGTTTTCTCATTAAAGCACTAGTGGAAAGAAATATCATGCCGCAAGGTATATCGTTAATTGATCCAGCAGCCGTGGCAAAAGCAAGCCAGCAGGATTTAAAGGCACTGGTTGCGGAAATTGAAAAGGCAATACAAGCTTAACGTATTTATAATTAAACTAAAATATATGATTTTATTATATATTTACTAATTTTTATATCGTTTTTGTACAGGCGGATAACTGTATAAAAGCCAATGCGTGTAACAAGTTGCAAGTGATTGCACAACAGATCAGATTTCTGCAAAAGCAGGCCGAGGGTATTTTGCTGGAGGCGCAACGTAATGCCAAGCTGCATCATGCGGCCTGTAACTTTGTGAAACAGCCGGGTCACATCTATCACTTGTATCAACGGGAATCGGGGCAGCTTTATTTTTCCATGCTTAGCCCGGAGGTAAATAACTTTCGATACCTTCAAAGCATTAATTATTTTTTTATAAAATTTTGCCCAATAATTTTGTTGTATCTGTTCAATTCAGGAATGGGGCAGTTCGGCTCCGGCGCAGAATTACAAGGGTTCCTTTAGACTAGAACAGGACCGCTCGTGGACCCCGCTGTCTCAGTTGCAGACAAAGAATGACGAATTGAACTTGATTGAAAACTTCTTACCTTCCGATACGACTACAAACACCTTTTTACAATCGGTCATGTTAAATAGCAGCTCGTAACACAATTAGTGAATTTATTATATTACAATCAAGTTGTAAAAAGTGTAATCTAGAAACGCAGCATTTTGTCGGGACAAATTTGCCGAGGTTACCAAACTAACTACTTCAGTCTAATAAATTAAGCATCCTCGTCATGTAACTGAACAAGCAAATTTATTTTGTGATATAATATCGAGCTATTTATAATCCTTACTTGTAAATGTACATATAAATATATTTCTATATTGGTATATAGAATAGATGAATATATATAGATATCTGTTTTATATTATGAATTATATACATAATTTTTTTTTGAAGTTATGTATACAATTATATACATTTCATCGTCTAACACGATATCTATTTTGTACAAGAGTAAATCGTACGCTAATAACTTTAACTCCGGTGTAAGTTCAATAATTAGTTGTGCAATTAATTAACAAATGTCTTTCTCTATATGCAGTAATACGCATATATAGCTATGGCTGGTTGTTTTTCTTTAACTCGTAATGATCTTTAGATGGCTGTCAAAAGATCAACATAAACCCTGGAATTATATTATGTTATCTATCTTATGTGTGTGGTATAATATAACGTTACGTTTCTATAGGCAGTAAATAGGTTTGTGTTGGTAGACTTTTACTCTTTCTAAAGTATTTGGAATACGGCTTCAATGAGCAAAATGAGCACATATCAGTGCAACCCACGACTAAAAACCCATTCCATGAGCACAACTGAACACCTATATGGGATTTCTTTTTTTTTTTCTATACTATATAGAATACTTTTCCCGAAAAACTTCCGCGAGATACTTAACATACTTAAAATATTACTATAATTTTCAAATAATAAAATACCATTTTACTGAAAACGACATTAACGTACGAAGCTTAAGGATCAACGAACACTTAGTATATTTTCTTGCCCTTTATGTAAAATTAAACCTCTAAAAATGAACAAATCTACATCGAAATAACGCCGATCATTGACGGGAACTGCGACGACTGGTTTTTGATTTTGATGTTGAATCTGTATGTCAAGTAGTGTTTACTTTGTGTGCTGAAACATATAAATGATACATTAGCAAGTCGTGATACATTAAATATAAATTTGTTTACAAAAGCCAAGTATAAATTCTTACACGAGACTGGTATCCTAAGAGGTGCATCGTCCTGTATAATACATTCATGCGTTTGAGTATGGAAGAGATACTGTACCAAAAGCTGCTTGTCATCTCCCACACATGGATCATAAAATCCAGGTAATTGGCTCTGCAACAGTATAAAATTCCATGTAATTTGCAAACAATATTTCAATTTTTATATTTTGATTTTCACTCCATATACATATACCTCGATTTATAAGAAATTTATTTCAAAGTTAAAAAGTTGAGAGTGAAAGAGTACGACGTGATTGTGACTTATTTAGGGAATAATAAAAACTAATATCTATATACTGAATCTCAATTGTATAAAATTAAAAATGAGGTCGCAAAAGACAACATACTGACAAAAAAAAATGTTTAAAAGAGATAATATTTAAGTGAAACAAATTTTTGACATGATGAATATAAGATTATGATTATGATTATTATATTATTATTTTTGGCATTTTGATTATAAGAGCGCACCTTAGATGCCTTGTGAAGAATCAGTTTGGAATCCTTGACTAAACATTGCAAAGGAATCGTTACATCTATCATTTCATCTCTGTGTCCGCTCTCCTCCGTAGCAGCTCGATCCTGTTGAGGATAAACGAATCGACCGTACAATGCTTTGGTAATAATAAGTCCTTTCTTGGATTCCTCCTCGGCTCTTATCCTGCTGACGGTTTCCTTCATTAGTTCGGTGGCCGCTTTGGCTTCCCTTTGCTTCTCCATCATTCTGGACTTGTTTAACTCTCTCTGTTTCTCCTTCTCGCGCTCTGTTCGCTCTTTCACGACGGGATCGATTATGAGTTTCTTAATGACCGTCCAAGTGATTATAGGTGCCACAGTAGCATAAAAGACCGGAGCTGGAAGAATCTCGTCGCACAAATGAATAGGGAACGTATATGCCTGCGAGGCGCGACTCAATCTAAGTTTTAACGTAACGCCAGTTGGGACGCCGATGCGTACAGCCGCCGAGACCGAGCTATGCTTCGATACTTTCTTTTCTGCGCCGTATTCGAGAAATGCACCAAATGTTCCGGCTCTGTAAATTATATAGAAGAGATTACGCACGGTAAATTATTGCTGTTGATCGGATGAATAATGTTTAACAGTACTAACTTGACGCTACCACGAAGCTTGAGTTGCTTCTCTTCCATCTTGTAGGTATAGTTAAGGCTGACGAAAGAATGTATAAGTCCGAAATGTACAGAAAACGCCGTGTACGATCGAGACGTGTCTCTCACGATCATGGTGCTCATGGCATCTTGTATGCCAGCTCTGTACGTGAGGTATCCTACCGTATGTTTATCCAATTGCATTGCTAGAGCTGCGAATAAAACAACTTGGTTTCAAGATATCTTTCTATGCGTGAAACAAGTGGACGAATAATATAGGAGACTAAGAATTACATGGTTACAATTATATTATGAAAACCGCAAGTAAACGTACTCCCAACGTAGCCAGCTTTCACGCCATGCGACGTAAATTGCAGGATTGTCGCCCCGTCGCAAAACAATCGTTTTGTCAACGTGCGAAATGCTTTGAGGGAGAACGTTGGACCATTGCCGGCCCCGACCTCGACTTCGACCCAACCCTTCGAAGATATCAGCCGCTTCGCCGAGACATTAATGGACCCGGAACCGGTGCCGTTTTGGGTCCCGAGTTGACCGGACATAGTCACGGTGTCTCTCAGGGTGAGGGGCGCTTCGATAGATTGTGCGAACGACATCCCGCTGACTTCGATGCATGAAAACAGCCCACTACTGAAAACAGATCCATAACTTTCTAATCGAGAATTATAATTATTGATTAATCAATTTAATAATACTTATAATTTAATATTACTTAATAATTAAATGTTATTATTAAGCTATCTCTTTGCTGTGTCTTATCATAGTCGACGTCTTATTGTAATAATTTAAATTGTTCAATCTCTTACCCATCGTTGTAATCTTCATCATATTTACTGAAAAGATCGGTGGCATTGATGTTCACCGTTACAGTGCCTTTGGGATTGGTGTGTTGCTGCAGTCGTCTCTCCTCTCTCTCCCTCGCCAGCCTCTCGTATTCCTCGCGAATCTCCTGAGGCGTTTTTGTACGCTGCACAATTTCCCATCCTTCCGTCTCTAATCCACGGATTCCCAGCGAGTCGTAAATCGCCCTCTGATGTGGATCGTTCAACACTGCAATGCCAAGTATTACTTTCAAGATTCATAATCATACAAGTAAAATTTATGTTGCCAGTAAATTAAGCAGAGTCGGTTAAACATTTTATTTTATAATTCGTCATGGCAATAATAATAATAATAAAGAAATTGATGAGAATAAATCGCTAGATATCAGCTGCAGTGACAGAACAATAATTCTAAAACGTCAATACTTTCTGGACGCAAACGTATACACACATGCCAGTGATATAATACCTTCGTAAGCTTTCTTCGTGCGATTAAAAAGAATCTCCGCTTCCTTTTTAAGCGTCGGATCCGTGTGTTTGTCCGGATGGTAGAGTCTACTGAGTCTGCGGTACGCATTGCTGATATCCTCGGGACTGGCCTGGAACGTCAGTGGGAATCATTACGGCGAAGGACGCGCAATTGCATCATTCAGCAAAGGTAGATCTTTTATGAGAGAAAAGATCAAGGGAAACGGATTTAAAACGACATCCATTCGTGTGTAGCACGAGAGCCGAACAGATCTGCGTTCTACAACGGAAGATTCTGTTGCGGGATAAATATAATATGCTAGAATCGAGCGAACGAGGATGTTGACTAGGCAGCATCGACGTCGCGTTTCCCGGTTCATCTCGTCCGCGACTCTTCCGCGTCGGTCGCGGAAAGAAACGCGGATCACCCGGGGACTCCGTTACGTCAGCGTGCAAAAGGCGACGGTGTCACGTGGAGAGAGAGAGGTACGAGACCCGATCGACCACCCTCCGGGGAAACCGGGCGAAATCGCGGATCAGGTCGCCGGGGAGCATTCTCACGTTTCTCGCGATGTTCAAGAACGTGTAGTAGTCGTCCTCGATCGTGGTCTCCTGGTCGCTCTCGTCGTCCATTTTAAAAACCGTGAATTTCGCTGCCGCGCCGTCGGGTCTCCGGTGATCTCGGGGGCGGCCCGTTTCTCTCGCAGCTTTTTATAGGTTACGGCACGGCAGAAGGGACAACAGCGGGCGAGCGGGCCGGTAGAACGGGCGATTCCCCCGGACGCCGCTAGATGGCGCTAGATGCTCGAAAAAGCGGAGCGGTCTGCCGAGAGGGATCGACTGGATCGAGAGGTTAAATTGTCGAGCGAGAAAATTGGAAAGATGTAATTGCCCGTTGACAGAACGCTCGTTATTGAATCACTCGCAAAGTGTCATTGTCGAGCTAAATGCGGAACGTGGTGAGTGAACGTTGCTAGCGAAATTTGTGCGACGAATCTCCCTTAACATTGCCATGATATCACGTTTCATGACGTTTGAGTAACGTGTAGTTTGAGAGCCTTTTCTGTGAGCGTTTATTGAGCCTTATAAGGTGTCACATAAATCGCGACAGAATTAGAAAAAACGTAGAAGCTATCTGTTAAATAGGTATAGATGTAGTACTGTTACAACTTACGGTTTGGCACACGCCAACATGGTAGATGTACATACACTTGCAATGTATATTTAATATAATGTGTTTAATAAAATTTTTATGTGGACATTAGATATATATATTTAATATTATGAACATATATCTGTAAATTATATTTATATTGTCTCTGAATATTATATATATTTTTGTATTAATATGTAAATGTGAATCTGTTTCCATGTGGAAGATTGCTCATTGAGCACCACAGCCGCACGATGCCTGGGAAAATAAAGGTGAAGATACTGGCGGGCCGCAACCTGCCGGTGATGGACCGCTCCGGCGACACGACAGATGCTTACGTGGAATTAAAGTTCGGCAATATAACTTACAAGACGGACGTATGCCGAAAATCCCTGAATCCGCAATGGAACTCGGAATGGTATAGATTTGAAGTTGACGACGCGGAGCTGCAGGACGAGCCGTTGCAAATCAGATTGATGGACCACGACACGTACTCCGCCAACGATGCGATAGGCAAAGTTTACGTAAATTTGAATCCACTGTTGTTGCCTGGTATGTTGCCTCCGGTGAAAAACATTTGGACCCTGGAGGCAACTATGAATACCAGTGCTGGTTCGCAAGGTGATACACATATAATACGAAGGATATTTATTATACGTTTTGCATATTTTTTAAATGTATTCTCTTTGCCTTGCGCAATTGCCCTGTAGGCTCAGTTATGACCGGATGGATACCTGTATTTGATACAATGCACGGCATACGTGGCGAAGTTAATATTATCATTAAGGTGGAGCTGTTCTCTGATTTTAATAAGTTCAGACAGTCGTCCTGTGGAGTACAATTTTTTTACTGTAAGCATATTTAATTCTTGCGGATGTACCAGTTTCAAGAGAAAAATTAATACCATTACGTGAAATATACATATTTGTGACAAGTGTTACACATATTTTGTGTAACACTTGTAATTATGGCCAATTTTATAATCTATTTTTGCCTATATGAGGATTACTAAATTTTAAAATTTAATGTTTATGTCAAGCTGAGTAAAAGAAGTGTTTTGAGATCTGTAATAAGTAATCCATGTACATTTTAGCACCTAATATACCGTATGGATATCATGCGCAAATGATACATGGATTTGTCGAAGAACTTGTAGTCAGTGATGATCCGGAATATAAGTGGATCGATAAAATAAGAACACCTAGAGCATCGAACGAGGCACGGCAGACTCTGTTTTTTAAATTGAGCGGAGAAGTCCAAAGAAAGATTGGATTAAAAGCGTTGGATCTTGGCGGAAATGCTGTGATTGGGTAAATTTTGTTCTTTAGTATAAAATTTTCAATTATTTTTAACTATTTCGCGACATTGCTCAAATAGAATTTAAATGAGGAATTGGATTAAGACGCGTTTCAGTATCTAAATATATGCTCGTTATTTCATTTCTTAATTCTTAATGTATTTGGCATCAGGTATCTGCAAAACTTCGATCTGGAAGGCGAATCCGGTATAGTTGCCAGGGGTATAGGCACAGCAGTGACGCTCGTAAAATTGCACGATGTTCTCGGTTTTCCTTGCGACAGCGTCAATATCGAAGAGTAAGTATTTCTGTTACATATCCAATTATGGATTATCGAGCAGTCCAAATGTAATTGCACATTTGATCATAAATGACTGAACGGTAAATTATCGCGCAATTGCGTCTAGCATCGTACGAGCCAATTAAATAGGTGTTACCGCCAACTCACATGATCTACGATAAAGTTGGCGCCCGCGAATGAGCTATTTCGAGAATTTCGTACAAGGAAATATAGCCATTCCTATTTTACGGCTGAGGCACTCTCCTGTGGCTGAAAATAATTGTGATAGATAGATATGGACGGCCCGATTTTATTGGACGAATTAATCCAATCTGCGGAGAGCAATTAGATGCCGATTATCTTTTACCTTTTATTTCGGTTCTTGTCATTTCGGTATCGTAGAATCGTAGATAGATCGAGTCAAATTGCTTATCATCGTCAATAAAACGTTGACATCTGAATTGACACTCAATTAAGATATTTTACTTTATTTCATATCTATCGATTTGATTTAATTTTCTTCTATGTAATAGAAGCTTATGTTTTCTTAAAACGCTCGGTTTTATGTTCTCTTTCTGAACCTCTATTACATTGTCTACTTCTCAGTAAATATTTTCTAAAATTTAAATTTATCTTTCCTGATCGCTTAAATTAGATCGTCCGTTTCATAGTTGTTTTTAATTATATCGCACTTTTGTAGGAAGTTATATGAAGATTAATGAATACTTTTCTTCTTCTTCCCTACCCCCATACGTTTGCATAGGATCGCATTCGCGCTTTCCTCACGCACGATAGCGCGAACGGAACGTTATACCGACGACAGCGCACCGTTCATCCCCGTTTCTATTCCCGCTTCGTACCCCATTCGCAAGAATTTCTCGTTTTACACGCGGTCTTCGTCATCTCTAACGCGCCTGGAACGCGCTACAAAGGTGTCCGCGGCTCTTGGGCATGCCGGAGCGCGAAGGAAACGTGCCAAGCGCATTCCGTTTTTACGATCCAACACGTTGAGCATGCTGAATTTAAGGGTAACCGCATCCAGCAGCTCGGATCTCGCTCCGTCTCCAGAAATTAGCCGAAGTTTAATCGACGAAACGGTGAGATCTATACGTACCATGCTAACGCCGGAGGACGCGAAGAAGGAATCGTCGAGAGGTCTCTCCAAACAAATCAAACACCTGCGCAGTAAATTTCACTCGGTCGGCGAGGAGAGTCACTTTGCAGCGGAGTCCGATCGCGATTCTGATACTGATTCGGTCGCCATGAATCTTAAGAGGGAAAAGAATCTCAAAGAAACCAAGACCACCGGTACGATGATGGCCGCGTTACTGATCGGGTCTATACAAAATATGCCTCTGGAGAATACTGGGAATACTGATTCTATTTCGAATTTTCTCAACGACGAACAACCCAGCGAGGAGGTAAAGAGAGAAACTCCGCATGAAAATGCGGACAGCAACGTTCAAGACGAAGAGCAGAAACAGGACGTTGCATCCTCGATCGACGAAACGGAGGTGTCCTCCTTCGATGACGATAACTCCACGGGCGACGAATCGTCGGAGGACACCACCAGTTACAATATCTTGGACGACTCGGGATATTCGATCGACAGAGACTCTGACAAAGCGGAGGACTCGTCGAGTTTCCAGGAGAGAATTCCCATCACGCACTCCAGCGCGGAGAGCTGCACGGATTCTACGTTGCAGATGGAATCGGACGTACCGACGAATCGTTCGCCATCGAACTCGAATTTAGCGAGCATGGAAGACATCGGGACAAATAATGCAATTCCCATAATCACCGTGGACACTCGAGAGAGCACAGACTCGGACACAACGATCGACACGTCCGGATTGTCGATTAGCGAAGTGCATCCCGGTGAAGGATCGGGAGATCCCACGAACGCGGACAAGGAGAGAAACGATCCATCGACCGATTTACCACATGTGACAACACAGCTCAGCCTATCGAACGAAGAAGCTCGCGCGGTGGCGACCATCGAAAGACGGAGACATATGCGCGACCTGATCAAACTGATCGACACGAAGATGATGGTGTCTACGCGCGCGACGCGTCACAGCAAGAGAATCGTGTCGCTGAGGAGGAAGCGCTCCCAGAGGAAGACCTCCCACAAGGGCCCGAGAAAGTCGGGGAATTCGTTTGACAAGTTTCCTTCCTGCGGCACGTCCACGAGGAGACGCGCGTCGCATAAGCGTCGCGAGAAAGACGCTCTTCTTCGCGTTCCTCGCGTCCGCTCGATTCCCGAGCGCCTTTCCTCAGGTCAGCATCCGATCCTTCATGCCACCTCTCGATCCTGCGACTCCTCTCTCGTCAGTTTAACCGATCGCACGCGCGTATCCCCGTCTCCGAAGAGCGATCGCGGCAAACCCGACGCGGTATCTGTCAGTAGCGTCTGTAATCTAGGGAAAACATCATGTCATATTGATTGCGCTATGCCCACTAACAATGCTAATATGACTTACAACTCGCGTGTGTCCCGTCCTTCTCCCGATCTTAGGCAGCAAGACGAGGCGTCGACCAGTCCATCCTGTCCGCTTCCAACCGTTCCCACGGTGGCCACGAAAATGTCCCAGTCGCCGGCGACCAGAACGCTCGCCAACGTGCCGCCTCACCGAAGGTCGAGCGATTCCGATCTGAGCGTTACTCCTAAAGGTGAGTTATTCCACCATACAAAGAATGACCATACAGAAAAACAAATTCACGCGGAAATTACCCTACGATTATTGTAGTCTGCACATAAAATTATATCGTCATCTCGTTCGTTTTGTTCTTCCCAGAACAGTCGAATCATATAAAATTACATACATATTGCTGATGTTTAGGATTTAGTTGTAACGAATTAATTAAAAAGGAAGAAGAAAGGGTAAGAAGATTACATTGTGTCTCAGGTAACTCTCTTGGCAGTGACAGATCGATAGCAGGACCTCTAAGGACACCGACCGCGGTGGTCAGACCTATGAATCAAGACACGTTGGAGATGTTAGAGTACCCATTCATCACTATGCAACATTATCCACCGGGCTTTATATTACATATAGGTAATTATATTAAGTTTACTATTTTTGTCTTCAAGATCGTACCTTCAACGTGAGGCATATCCAGTCCTTTTTAAAGACAAATAAATCCAGTCGATTTACTTAAAACAAAATGCAAAAGCTCATGTAAGTAAGTCAAACGCAACAACAAACTGATTTATGTGCACGATGGGGACAGGTGGTTTGGTGAGCTCGAAGTCGGTGAAATTACTCGAGAGGATAAGTAACTTGGAGGAGCCGGAGGGCCGTGATTCGTGGTGGACCGAAATTAGAATGGAAGTTAGATCTCACGCGAGAGCGTTAGGTTGCAACGTTGTTATAGGCTATAAGGAAGAAACTAGTATATGGTAAGAGCTTTATATTTGCTATGCAGCATTTATTGTGTCGGTGTTACCACAAGGCATTAGCTGTTTAAAATTTAATACCCTTGTAACAAGTTTTTAATTTCTCTTGTTATTCTATCATATCAGTGTATCAACAATGCGCATGCAATTATTTCTCCACAGTGACGATGTGTGCGTGCTGAGTGCTTCCGGTACCGCGGCAGTCATAAATTTTCATAATTCCGGTCAAGATCCGGACAATGTCGTTCTGAATAAACTTCAGCAAAGCGTGCCCGCGGATTCGGAAAAGGGCCAGCAAAAATCCGTAGCGATGAAGGCGGAGAGGATCGACAGCGACACATCATCTATTGCCACTCACTCGGAACGACAAAATGGGAAGATGTGCAAGCATTCTTCCGAGAGTAACGATTACGAGGGCTCCTGCGGCCAGTCGTCTCAGTTGCGATGTAACCTGTGCCATCTCCCTTATAGCGAGGGTAGCGTGCCATTTAGAGTCAACGTGTCAAAGTGTGCCATATGCAAGCGTGCCAAAGTCCCAGATGTGATGTTCACTACCATAGAAGTGCCCGCGAATATACCGACGACCGGAAGAGGTTGCTTCATTCAAGCAACCGTGTGCAAGAGCAAGAAAGACTTGCGGGGCGAGTTGAACGCGAAAGAGATATCCGATTGCTTGCCGTTCTTGGAATATGAACTGCACAGTTTATTGCTGAATAAGCTCAAGATCAAAGGGATGAACGCGGTCTTCGGCCTCAGGTTGCAGGTTTCTGTGGGAGAACGATTCATCATCGGCATGGCGGTGGGCACCGCGGTTTATTTAACAGCTTTACCGCCGCCTACCATCCCGCAAATAGCGTCAGGCAATTCATGGCACGAGGGGCAATTGGGGGAAATGCAAAAGTCTATCGTAGAAACGGTGAAGAGGAATAGAGAGTTTTACCGTCTGAAACCTATCGGAGTCAACGTATGTTAACGGGACTTAGCACCGTATTCATTTCAGAGAATATCGTTCTAGGGTTTGATCGTTAATTATCGTGACGCGATTGTAGGAAGTCGAAAATGGACGCATTCCGAGTACTTCCGATACAGACGAGTCAGACGAGGATCTGCCGGAACTCGATCTTGGATTGGGTACTCGCGACGCGTGTGTCTTGGAAGTGGACGACATCGAGGATATGGATCGGATAGCATCGTTAATGGACAACAGACCACCCGACGATTTCCACGTTGTTAATACGCAGACGATACCTGGCCTCGAGGATTTAGAAATCGTTAGAAATTTACAAATGTTCACGCAAATCTCAAGGGCTAAAATTCCTATGGGGCAATCCGCGTCGATGCCATCAAAATATTTTGCCAGATTACTTCAGGTACGATTTTTTATCCCTAAAATGTTTCGTAGGAAACGTCTTTACTTTGCAGCACGCTTATTCACGCATCGTTTACTTGTGATTAAAAATATACTTTGCGAAAAGAAAATACTTCTATTTTATTAAAGTATTTTTCGCTTTATTTCAGTCCTTGTATTTCAAATTAAGAAGGATGGTTCCCTGCGCGCTGTGCGATATGCAGTTTAAAGTAGCATTACCCGAACAAGACGAGATACAACTAACTGTCGTTGGTATGGCACTTGGTTTAGGAGAACCTTTGAACACGAATAAATATAAAAGGAAAGTCGTGTGTCGTTCCTTGAGCAAGGATCAAGTAAGAAAATCAGGTACTTTTTGCAATTCTGTTTACAAGTTTTATTTACATTTTTATCGAAAATTATATGTATATGTATATTATCGGATTTTATATTACAATTCACGATTATACATATGTAGTTACTACATTTTTGTTAGCTGAACGTCTAGTGCCATATCTTTTAAAACAAAGGCATTAATTCTTCTTTATTTCCTCTATCAGATGATAGTGATATGATATTCAGCCTAGACGAGGATCATCTCGAGAACAGTGTTACATCCGACAATGCAACACGCACTTGTATAGGAAATCCCGCCACTTTAAGTGGTACCCCTATACAAAAGCAAAGACCACGCTCACCTTTGCGTTTAAAATCATTCGCTACTCATAGACGTAAACATGTAAGACTCTTTTCTTAGAAGAAGAAAAATATATATATAATATATAATTAATATTTGCACTTGTTATCGTTTTCTGACATTTTCAAGTTTTCAACACGTATATTTTTAAATTTATAATGCTAAGCGTTAAAAAATGCAAGAATTTTTCTTTATATTTTAATTCATTATAGGTGCCTTTGAAAGGAAGATACGGGGTAGATATAACGCCTTTATCTTATCTACCGGGTGGAAGGATAGAGAGATATCAAGGCAACCTAAATTTCTTTTTCATTCGCGAAAGTACATCGATACGAGAGGTAAGTGAGTTCATAATGACGATTATTCTCAACGGACTGTTAGAAATTCAACTATTAAAATCCTGATGATGATGATGTGTTACAGAATGGTGGATTGAGTGGTTTCACCCACAGTTTCGTAATGGAAGTTTTGGCAATTGTTCGCGCGCACATTACGGCATTAGGCGGTAACGCGATGGTAGCATTCTTTATGACACAGTGTGTGCTTCTTCACAGCCCTCACAAAAATCAAGTTAGTAAAAAACATTATGTTATCTGCATACACATTCCCACGCTTGTTGCATATTTCATAAAAAAAATATGTTTCCAGGGTCAATGTCTCATTAATGTGGGTGGCGATGTCGTAACAGTATCTTATTATGCGGATGAGAAGCACAGTGCTGTTTCAAATTGCTGACCCCAACCTCCACATTCGGCACCGCCATGAACGACTATTTAATAATGGCAATTAATGCTGTTAAAAAATATATATATATATGTGTATATATTTACCAGTATCAATGCCGTTATAGATAGGATCGTGTATAGCGGTTCTATGAGACTTTCATTGCATTGTGCAATACCTAATTTCAAGTATCTCTTCGTAGCAATCGATATTGTTATTTATTAATTTATTTTACAAAGATAAAGATTCGATACTTAATTTAAAATATTATTTTCTTTATGAATTAATACACTAGAACGTAATAAAACGTGACAAAGGTATATCAGTCTGTTGTTATAAATTTAAAATATCTTGTATATTTAATATCTACTGTGTGACTAAATATTTAAATGGTTTGATATTTATGAACTGTAGTGACTAAACACAATTTTATATATATATCTTATAGAAGGATATCTAGCTCTATGAAATACCCCTACTATGCGTATAGTGATGTTACCACCAATTCTCCGTTGTATAATAATTTCAACTTTTTATAAAAAATTAATAAATACTCAATTATATACTCCGTTATTGATAGTACAATCGGAAAGACAATGGTTCTACACGTAAAAAAGTTAAACTAATTTTAACTATGTAGAATCAACAGAAATATATAAATTTATTTTTCTCTGCCGATTGTGCTACAAATGACAGACTATTTAAATAAGATATTAATACATAAATAAAATATTAATCTGTAGAATGTACATATTTCTCTTTCGAAAGCTTTTCTAAAAATATTAAAGAAAATATATAATTAAATTTAATTATTTAAATTATGATGTGTATAGAATTATGTCAAAGGCTGCAGGATATTAAACGAAGCAATTTATCTTTTTCGGAAATTAATATTATTTCCGAAATAAGTTTTTGTAATTAGGTGCCTTTAAAACTGTAAGAATATATAGGATATATTCTGCATGACACAGGATATAGCTAATATACTTAGCGTAATCGCGGTTCTCATTTGGATTTTTCGAAGTTTATGAAATTAATAAAAAGGCAAGATTGTTGTCTTAAAGAATTAAATATGAAACATCCTTAGATCACCTATGCCTTTGTTTGTGTTGATACTTGAAAAAAGTATTAATAGGAAAGGTGAACGGTTTATAAGAAATTATTTAGAGACGAATATTATTAAGTTTGATAGCAAACAGAGTGACCAATGATAAAAGGATAACGCTTGTTCGGCGTTTTCAATTTTTTCAATTATTGATCACACTTAATCCTGTAAGACCATGTATTACTAATAAACATTTTTCCAGTGTAATTTACGGAAAAATGATAATTAGAGAATGATAATTATGAAGAAATTGCTTGAACGTGTATTCAAGATTAAGTCATACAGAATGAATGTTATTTATTGCAATTGTACTTGAATAAAAATCATGCATTCGTCGAATAACATATAACCAATCATGTCGAATTATGATAAAATGTTATATTTTATAATTTAAGTATCAAGATATAAAGATTTCTATACGCCTAACATTGTCTAAACACGTAATTTATAAATTGTGTCTTATGTTTATCTTAGTCACCTGATCGACGATAAAGAAAAATCTACGACTTAAACTGTGAACCGAAATGTCCATTCGGATGATGAAACTCTAGGTCTCTAGTCATATTTGTTTCTTTGTTATCAATATTAAATTATGTTTAAAAAATATTTAACGTTTTTTTACGTTATTTTTTTCGAACTGTAAAAACTCATTTACCCCCAAATGTGTGGCAAACGGTCATTTATTTCATAACTTTCATTATTTATCAATCATTTATTTTATAAATTTTAGAAACTTACGCCAGAACGCGTTCAATAAAACTGAGTATTTTTCGTTAAAATTGACGGTTTCCAATATTTACGGCGAATGCGATCGCACGAGTTTGCATATCTTTCGTTTCCATCGTTATAAACATTTGTACTGAAATATCATTCTATTTGATATATTTTTGTTGCAAGACATTATAATAACGTTTGAAGATATTACAACAAAATGAGAAGCGAATGAAAATATGATAATCCGAGTCACGGTGATCCGACACGGTAATCGTTCTCGAGTAAACCTCTGGTCAGGACAAGTGGAGAATATTGTCACATTGCCACGAATGATCCTATTAGCTCCATTTTGCCACACTAACATAATGAGAATTTTATTTCGATTTAAAGAACATTCTTTCGATAAAATATTCTGGAATAATTTTCGTCTCAATCTCCTCGTGTTGCGTTATTCTTTGATATTGGAAAGATAGTCGTCAGTTATTTCAAAAATTAATATTCGAACTTTAATCATTTTTTAATCGCAAACATAAAATTTTAAATTCTTTCAAGGGGGTATATTATCATCTCTGAGGCCAAAAAACGATACCTAACTTTGGCAATTTATTTAAGAAAAATAATTTACTCAATCGAAAACTTTTTATAAGGACTTTATTACATAAACCTTAAAATGCAAAAAAATATTAAATTTTTTTTTTTTTACAAAATGGTGGTGCTTTGGCCGCATCGCCGAGCTTCTTTTTTAGATCGACGCTCGAATTATCGGTAAATTTTGACCGTCAATAGTTATTATTATTTCAGTTATTTCTTTATTTTGCGATGTGTTAGAAGATTTATATAATTTTATTTAAAAAACATCTATTGAAAGGTGCATAGTTTACCGAATTTATTTCCGTTTTTAAATTTAATTATCTTCTCGAACGATACAACTTTTTAAATATATTTCTTAATACTTATTTAAGTTATTAAAATTTATTTCACATTGCTCTACCTTACTAAATTGGTATATGTACCTATATATACAGCCACGCAACACGGTATTACGCGTGTAGCGATATGTCATCATTAAATTTTTCTGTTGCGTAATAATTCTTGTAACCTATATGTACATATATAAAAACAAATGTCTTAACTGATTGATTGACTTATCAACGCTCAGCCCAAACTCCTAAATCTAGAGAGTCTATAGAAACTCATGAAATTGGGAGCGCATATTCCTTCTTTTTGTATATATAAGCATCCACTAAGGAGGGACTTTTAGAAATTCAATCTTTAAGGGGGTAAAACGAGGTAAAATGTTTTCACGGATTTCTCAAGCTCTCTTCTAGGCCCGATGAGATATCGACTTGGTTTTTTTATTTAAAGTAGTTACATACCGTAGCGAAACACGGGTATCAAGCTATATCAATAAATACCTATACAATTTATATTGTCCGTTGACCGTACTCGCGATAAAGACTACTTTGGATGCAGGACGGTTGACGGGTAGGACGGTGGGAGGGAAAACAAATATTGCCGCGTGGGTAATTGCTAAGACGACGACGGTGGGACATCAATCTCTGGAGTCCGACCGCGCCGTTGCTTAGACGGCTCTTAAATTCGAATGTTCTTTCGGCTACAGTGCTGTATGTGTATACATGTACGGCGGTTCCTCTCTTATTTATTTGATGATGGATATTCGCACCGAATTGGCACGTAGCATCACATTCTGTCTCCACGCTTCTTTTCACTCTTAATATATTCTATCTATGTCCTTGGCCCGTACACCGAACGTCCTTTTCACGAATTCCTCGGCCAATACTTACACCTCGTGTCGATTTTCTTACGCCGAGATTTCCGCGCAATTTTCGATCCGCGTCTAGCTCACTTCAGTTTACACCGTGTAAGTTTGCTCTCGTAAACTTGAATTTCCGCGTGAGGGAAATATATATATTTGAGCTCAGCGAAAGGGAGAGATATTACAGCTGCTTGTTTTCCTTAATACCGGCAGCGCGTAAAAATTATATATATTTTTAACCGCTGGTCTCCAATATAAATCGCGACACTAAATTAAACGACTAAATTAATTCCCGGCTTATTCTCCTTTGGTGAGAAAGAAACGCGTATTCCTCGAAATACCGTATAGCGTTCCCCAAATTGTCGGACAGGGACAATTGGGGAAACAATGTTTTCCGTGTTATATAAGATGTGGTTTGCAGAAAATAAGACCGGTGGGTGACGCCCGCACGCGAGACGCGAAAGTTTAAAATATCCGTAATAAAAATGCGGCGACAATATACGGAACGGAGTAAAAAGAAAGGCGCTATGTACGTAAGGTACGCCCTCGGAAAATATTAGCGCGCGTGTTTCTATTAGTATAATAGAAACACGGCAATATTTTCTTGCGTTTTACGAGTCGGGACCGCGCACTTACGTGATGTGCGCGTTAAACGTGTTAGGCGACTATAGAGAGAAGAGAAAAAAAAAGAAGAGAGGAGGATAACGGAAGCGATTCTCGCTGGCTGGGTACTAAGTAGCAGAGCGACTTATTTCTGTTAAACGTGATCGATCGCAGACAACGTGACACGTGACGCCTCTCGTGCGAGGTGTCGCAGATATCTGCCGTTGCATATATAATAAAGCATCTCGCCTACCTCGATTCTCCTCATCGACGCACGATCATCCGCCCTGCCGTTCTCGCACCTTGCTCTCTCGCGGCTCGATTTCCGCAAGACTCGCAATTGTCGCCGGAAATCGAGCTCGCTTGTCAGGAGTCGGTCTCGTTCGTGACTTCCTTTCCCTTCTTCTTTTTCCTCTCCGAAATTCTTCTCGAGCGAATTGTCGCGATGTTCTGCGACGTGAATTACGTCGATAAAAGAATCCGACGTTATTCGAGTTGCACAAAAAGAAAACGTCGTTGCGTATTCATATCGATTCCTTGGAAAACGACATCGCGCGGGTTTACGCAAGCGATCCAGGATGAGGAGTAGACGATATGCGCGTTGCTCAACCAGACGGTTCTCTCTAATGGAAAACGCTTGCAATCTCGGTCGCTTTGATATTGAAATTTAGGAAGCTGGAAATGTTTTCTACCGCGCACAGATTCATATAACATCGAGAGAAAGAGAGACGAAGGATGTGGCAGTCATGTAATAAACGACAAAGCATTCTGAGAGAATCACTTTATATGCGTATATATATTTCTCTGTTATATATAATAAATATATTATTACCTCGCAAAATACGTGCATTAGCACGCGTCGCATCGGCCATATATCTTACACAGTTCCGTCCGTTCCGTGAGTGATAATGCATCCATAAAAGAGCTGCGAATATGTTCGACGACGTAAGACGTAAGACGTAAGACGTAGAGACGTTGGAAACAATGTGATTTCTTAGGACAGGGACTTCCGGCACGTACGTGGCGAGACATTTGGGAAATAATTCGGACATAGGTTTGCGATCAATTGATCACGAAAGTCGCCGGAGTCGAATGTGCCGCGCGCACTTTAACGAGTCGGGACAGATATAGGGCGGAGCATACATTTTCGTTAACCTCTGTTTATTATTTAATTCGAAGATTTGTTATTCAGTTGTGCAACAATCGTTCGTACCTTTGTACCTTTTTTCGTAATGAATATACAAGCTGCCCCGGCCGTGCCGATAGGCAAACACGTAGCGTTATCAAACACAGAATCGATCTGATAATAAGTCGCTAATAAGGATCCATTTATTGCCATTTACAAAACTTCGTTCATCGCACATGACAAGAATAATTTATCTTAACAGAACCTTTAAACCTCCTGTCGCTGATAATATGGAAATTCGAAAAGTTGCGAATATATAGCAGCAATTTCGTTTCGATATTTTTCTATCAAAAGAAGATTTATTAATCGCTCAAGAATAATTTATTTTAATAGAATTTTTATATATCCAACGTTGATAATATATTCAATGAGATATTAAATAAAAATTCGAAATTCGAAAAGTGTTGCGAATGTATAGCAGTAATTTCTTTTCAATGTTTTCTTATCGAGAAAAAGTTAATTTGCATCTTTGTGAAATAACGCCACGAGTCCGCCCCTCTCCAATTCCGGAATATAAGTTCTGCACACATAACACCGAAATATAATCAAGCAAATCTCATTTGGATAAATGGAATTAAATGAAATAGCGAATGCGGGCGCGTATAATATGAATTTGAGTGTATCACTGACATACGCGATCCGGGAATTAATTCGAATAAATTAAATTTACGTTTAATTTAATTGAATCTTGCGTTCAGCCTAATTGTCCGTGTCACTGATAATATGTTACGAGGTGCAAAATGATGGATTTATAAAACAAATGGCGCACGTAGACCTTTCGACACTCTTTACAAGACATTACATGGAGGATCATTATCTCGCAAGCGACGCGAAGATGAGAGTTATTAATTGGAAACAGTAGTCGCGCGAAAATCGATACACGGCACAACGTTCCTACGTTCTTACATTCGTAAAATGGCGATGTTAATCTGGCCTATAATCTAATAGTTAAAGTAGTGCATTAATGATTAATTAATTGATTAATTAATAGACGATTAAATTTGGTACATTCACAGTGTAATACAGTATAGATTGGAATGTGGTGCATCATTGTGATACGCTTTTTAATTGTGGTGACGCAACATATAGAATCAGAAGTATAACTTCAACTTTCAAGGAGCTTTTAATATTTAGCCAGTTTTGACATATTTGCCGTTACTCGCAAAATTATTTAAAACTAACAAAAAGGATAGAATGTCGCGAGATTTTTATTTTTGTAACTATCTAATTTACTCTTTCCGAGCGTTACACGATTATGTTTTTAGTACTCCAGGCGTGTCGGGATAATATCTAAAGTGTTCGGAGGAAGATTATTTATATATGTCATCAAAATTATCTTGTAACAAAATTATCTTGTAACGTGAAATTTTCGTTCCATGAATGGAACGTTGGCCGTTAGTAGGTGCTGCAATATAATGTACGTTTAATTGCTAATTAAAGTCCCTTTAAACTTCTCGCTTTTGTCGAACAAAGAGAACTAATTGCACTAACACGCTTAAAATTCATATTTAACCAGATATACATATACTTACTTTCACGCGAGGGCGCTCGAGGGTAACAATTTAATATCTTGAATGCTGTTTAGATACAGCGCGCGAAAATAAAAATTATTAGATCATTAACAATGTTAACAAGATTAGAGTCGATCGTCTTTCGGCGGGTTCTTTTACGGGTTCTTTCGTTCTTTGTTTTTCTTCCCCTTTTTTTCTTTTACATTTTCGGTAGACGGTACTACGAGTCTTTCGATGACAGGACGATCGAATGGGAACCTAAGAGAACTTAACTCGAATCATTTATCGCTTGCGAAGGGAGAGCGGAGGGGGTGCGATGCCTTGTTCTAACGTCGTTTTCCGAAGCGCAAGAACACGTGGTCAACGTCTTGCCTCTTGACACCACTGTCGTATCGCGGCAAGTTCTCCCGGTATTCTGAAAGCAATTCAAATGCGAGCCATATAATTATCCCTTATCGCCGTAATCAATCCTTCAGTCCGAGGACGTGGAACGTGGGGGATGGCGTATTCAGGCCTATATAGCATTCAAAATGATACGCACTGGCTGAGTGTATGAGATCACTCACCTTTCGAGCGGCGATAACATAAATTAATATAGCGGAAAGCAATTGCGGGAATAGGCACGTGCAAGGAGCGCGTGTTTTCATGCGTTCGTGCGATATTTGCCTTTCATCATTCACTAAATAAATTAAAGAGTCGTTCGCCTCGCCTCCCGGCGGTTCGGCGGCCGGCAGCGGCGGCAGTTTGGCGATAAAGCGAACTGATTCGATTAGACAGCTGCGGTTACCTCTGTCGTCGACGAAGTCATTCATGTCCCTGACGTCCCATATTCTCGCGATGGCTATACAAATTTTACGCAGTCTGGGCGGAAGCTCGTCGAGAAATCCCGAGTTGCACTGAGCGGGCAACGCGGCGAGAGCTTCGCCGGATAGAACTGCCATGGTCGTCACGGACACGAGGATCATCAGCGTCGAGCTCATCATTTTTTGGGCTGTAAGGAAGAATATATTGCCGGCTTCCTTCAGGTTTGCAAGCAGCAACGAAGTCAAAGGAAACGCATCGCAGAGGAAAGAGAATTGCCGAAACAGTAAATATCTAATTGCTGCGACAAATTTTGTTAAGTGCGCTATATGGACAATAAACGAATTGTCAAGAAGACTAATGCTTCGCTGAAATCTGCTTCGTTCTGTTTTGCAAATTATTTTACTCGAATAATAAATTTACTTCATCTCCTTTTTTTCCATTATTATCTCCTTTCATTAATTTTTATACCGACATTCTATCAGCGACAATTATATTGTGATGGGAAAACTGCATTTGCCGCAAATAGACTGTTTACTTCAATAGCAGGTTAACAATAACTTGACATTAACATGTTTCTATAGGCAAATTTATTCAGCAAAATTTCTTTCATCTCGCCAGTGAAACAGATTTTACCGTAACGACGAACAATTGGTTATCGCAGCGAAATTTGTTCGCTCCCACGTCAAATATACAACAATCTAGCAGCAATATACACAGCAAATATATGTAATTTGGCTGCAATCAAGCTGAATTATTTTCCTCCTGTCGTTTAAACTTGGTTTACGTGCGCGACTTGTATAAGTCCACTCTGAATACTATTTGATCGCTGAAACGCAGAAGGAAAGAATTCTATACAAAGAAAACTTGCATTTGAAAGATCGTAAAAATTCAAAGTACAAAAGGCCTATGCAAATGACGCGGACGTTTGAATCGTGAATTACGAGCTGCGAATTTCGCTGCTCCATTTCTCGCTTTACAGACGCGTTATACCGTATACTGAAGCGAGTGTCCGCATACGTTGACCCGCGGACATCGCGCGGCCCGACTTCCTAGGCATACGATTTCCTTGATGCGATAACGATAACGGCCACCTATTGAGGATTAGATGTCACGTTCACGTGTCGACGTTTACGCAATCCGAACAAAAGAGAAATGCCGTAATGGTTCTCGGCGAGTTCCGCGACATATGTATCTTGCGACACGGCGACGCGCGTGCGAGCGGTCACAATACAAAGAGCGATTAGCCTTAAACTTCAGACGCAGCTGCTGTGTAATACAAATGAACGGAGTCACGTCGACCGATAACGTAACAGGTAATCAGAACGTCTCTGTACATCTGTATATATAAAACACCCTGTAAAATATTCGATCAGACACGGACGGAGTAATCGCGGAAACGTTTATTGATTTTTCTGTGAGCACCAGTTTTGTATGTCCAAATAATTTGGACAGCGATACCATTTCTTATTTAAATCAATATAACTTTTAATTGAATTTTTAATTCAGAGTTTCAGTTTATTAACAAAATTTTCCTTTTTTATAGTAATATCCTCTCTCGCTGTTTCAAGCTATGTAAAGTGATTTCCGTATACGTCCAAGTCCGAGACACCAATAATATTTTTTTATCTCACGAACATCGTGCCATCTCGCATATGCGCGACTTTAACATGCGCGGTATCAGCGCTGTACCCAGACCATGTATTACAACGCAAATGTAGGGGAGACCGGGGCTAGTTGATATATATACGTTCTTTTTTTTCTAAGTAAAGATCTTAAAGAAACAGTTAGAATTATGATATAATGTGACCAGATTTATAAATATAGCATTTAGCATATCACTGATTTATTTTACTTTCGGCTATACAAAACTAAAATATTTTCTATTTGTGAAAATACGCTACTCCACTTGAAATAACTATTTGAAATATTATCGCAACGTTTTTGCAGAAATACCACACTTTTTATGCATGTATTATCTTTTGTCACGTTTACAATAGTTATCAATTTGCTCCATGTACATAACTACATACCAACTATCTCCGGTCTCCCCTATACGAGAGGAATGTTAAAGACGATGAGAGTCGTCCAAGAAAGAAAGTCGGAGAATCGCGTTACACAGAAGGCGATCTGAAAGTGCCTCAGGTAAATAGGACTTATTGATAAGAACACGAGAGAACCTTACAAACGAATTCGAGGAGAGGGCAAAATCGTATTACGCCCCGTGCTCG
Source organism: Temnothorax curvispinosus (assembly GCF_003070985.1). Taxonomy (NCBI): domain Eukaryota; kingdom Metazoa; phylum Arthropoda; class Insecta; order Hymenoptera; family Formicidae; genus Temnothorax; species Temnothorax curvispinosus. Next base: position 89,826 of record NW_020220377.1, on the reverse strand, counting down.
GACTTTCCGATAGCCTTTACTTTGTTTGAATGGATAATGCCGACCGGAATCAGGTCGGAGCAAAAATTTCTATCGTGGAAAAAGAACGAATAAATTTGATATTCTCTCGCCTTTGTAAGAGGGAAAAGAACCGTGTCGTTCGAAAACGCGTTTTTCTGTTAAAAAATGTTATATATTAAAATTTTATAAGGTTCTACCAAAGTGACTCTCGAAAAAACTTTTTTTTGGTATTAGTTTCTCGCGTAAAAGAGGGTCTTGAAAGGGGTTCGTTGACGTAAAAATAAATGGCTTTTTGTATCTGTTTTTGAGCGAAGAAAGTAATAAGAAACGTTTAATTATCAGTTAATTAATAAGAAACTTGAGATACATTTCAGAAGATATATTCCGAGGTCATATCTAGGTTATTCTCGAATAATATCCTCCAGGATATCTCCTTGCCTTGTGATCAGCCGCACTTAATGAGCAGACAATTAATCTTCCTAAATGAACTGGCTATACACGTGCGGGTCAATCTCAGCTACATCCCGAGATTCCTTATAATATATATGTCATGATGTAAGAGTACGCCGAGCATATCGTCGGAATAATATTTTGCTATGCGGTGCGACGACCATGAACTATGTATATATACAATTGTAGTACACGGATGCACGGATCGGAGCGAATAGGCAACCTGTTGCTGATTCGCCGACAGTTCGCTCACAGTTGATGAACCCGGTAATCGTGTTTTGTGTATGCGGAGCGAAGTATCGCATACCGAGAGACAGGTAGGATATACGTAGACACATGTCACGACGCCGGAAGTGGAGCTCGATTAAATAAACCACGCCGCCCCAAGTCTCGAGAGAAGAAGAAGAAGAAAATACATGGCACGTCTACCAGGAAATCCTCCTTTAACAAAGGCACCTTGATGTACGAGCTTTCAGGTAAGACTTTAAAATTTTTACAAGCGTTCGTCTTCTTGATAGAACTTTCAAAATAATCGCTTAAGAGGGACGAAGCAAAAATAAGATCAAAATATCAAACTCTTGTTATCTTTTTTTTTTTTAAGTACATTCTTTTTTGCATGTTTTAAACTATGTAAAATAATTTATGTATGTACATGTCTAACAATATAATTGTCTTAAAAGTGGTTGAATGTATAACCCTTGCGCGGATTAGAACAGACAATGCCTTTGTGACCGCGCAAATTATATCCTGACTTATCCTTATGTCTACAAAATCCTATGTCAAAAATAAAGAAGGAAGAGTAAGTGGAAGGGTTAGGCAAGATTAACGATACGTTGGATCTTAGAATTGCACACGCACATAAAATAACGGGAGAAGTCTCTCTTAAGGAGAGTCACGTAAAAAAATAGTTCTAAAAATTCAGATATTTTTTTAGGAATAGATAAAGACAATGGAGAAAATTAAATTTAGCAAAGAAGTCTATGTGTCTGGTTGTCAATGTATCGCACGTTGTCCTATTGTTAGTCTCAATCAGGATTTCAATTTAATTTAATTTAATTCTCAACAGCTCGGACATTTTGATAGAATATCGAAATTAAAACGCGAAGATTTAGAGAGGCGATTATAGCATTGTTTGCGTTCGCTTATCACCAACTGTGAACGCACGTATGTAAATATTGGCAATGCAACGAATAGGTAATACGACTGAATGCTAAAAACGTGCGTTTTCATATTCCGCTGTATCCAATATACATATGTATCTCGATATGTATACAATTATTGCCTACGCTATACGTACGTGACCTATGCGTTTTAGGCTTAACGCAGCTGCAGAGTCACCAGAAAAAACCCCACGCATGGCAACAATAAAAAAAAATAACAATACGCGGATAAGAATAGATCGAGAAGAATATTACGACGCATCGGAGAAACTCAAAGAAAGATAATGACCGAAGGTAATTATGAAACTTTCGATTTCGTCGTGTTCTTAAATGTTCTTAAGAGCGATTAGAGAAGGATGAACCAAGATAATGCCGCAATAAACTCTGATTGCTCTTTTTCCACGGCAGAAGAAAAACGCTATTGTTATTAATGCAAGATTATAAATTCAAAATTATAAGCGAAAAATATCTTACAGTGTGTGATGTGTGTGCGAGAATTTTCTTATATTATTGTACATAAATATCTAAAAAATATAAGAAGACCTTCGCGCGTTTGCCTATATTATATCATAAAGCAAAATCACACAAGGTATGTGAAATTTTTAATAAGACAAATAATAACAAGGGCTTATTGACATCACTTGAAGAAGCTGCGGACTGGGAAAATCAAAGGATACGAATACGAAGAAATAAATATATGTATACGAAAGCTCTATGGATACGAACAAAATATACATATCGTATATGTTGTGGCCTGAAATCCTCCCTGAATCATTAATGCGCGAGTTACGTAATGCATACGCATAAGTATATGTGTACGTTGAAAGTGACGACTGTGTTCGAAGTCTCTGTGTCTCTCTGATATCACCAGAATAATACATATCACGCGAACCTATCTTTGAAGGTGCAATGAAATATTAATATCGTGGAAACGAGCAGAGATGACGAGACATTCTTTCGTCACCGCGAGCAATCACCACAGATACGCAATCCAAAAGGATAAAAAATTTAAGATACCCTCCCTCGTCCTTTCTCTTTCCTGAAAAACTGACTTTTCTCGTAATTAAGAAAAGAATAAGAAAAAGATTACGGGTTTAATTTAATAAAATAATTAAGCTCATCCAAACCCGAAGTGACTGTCGATAGATCTAATCAAAAAGCAATTATATAGAGATCGACTGTTGACAATGATATTTTCGAAACGTTTTTGTATTAATATTAATATTGCACTTAATCTCAATATATTCGAATGTATATTAAAAAGTGTGTGTGTGTGTGTGTGTGAGAGAGAGAGAGAGAGAGAGAGAGAGAGAAAGAGAGATTAAAAAAACCTCTTTCCAACGAAAGTTGATCTAAGAGTCATTATTTCAATTTTCTTGAAATTCTTAATTCTTCCTTTAATTGATAATCTCCTCTCGATCTAGAAGGCATTAAGCTTTAATAACTCTGGATCGTAAAATGATGATTGAATTTTCAACACTTTATTCCGGATTGACTGTTAAATTGTATATGTTCGCTGTATCGGAATTCCTGATTTAAGTATCGTTGCGCGCTGCCCCAATATTTTCTGACTCGACTGCCGATTTAATACCTGCAGTATTGTAATCCTTCCTCCCAATCTCTCTCCCTTTCTCTTTCTTCCTCTTTTTTTTATTTATCTACTATCGCCCCGTATCTCTGTTATCATTATCCATAGATTCTTGTAAGGTGCGTGTAATATTATTTTTGATATTTTTTTCATTAGAGAGATGTCGAAAAATAATTTTAGTCGCAGAAGCAACGGATAGGATTAATAAACTATATTGAAAAAGGTCGCCGATATCACAATTTTATTAAAACTTCCGACGAAAGTCAGTTTATCTCATGAACCCACATATTTCGTAAATTTCGCTTTATAGGGTATCCTATACGAGCGTGGCAATTGTATTACGTCACATTTGCTAGCTTAAATGTCACTTGTTTCCATTACGTCAAGCACTACCCACGCAATTTCAATAAGTCTGGCAATTTCGGCGAATAGAAAGAGAGAAACGTCGGACACGAAATTCGTCTTGTAGCAATACGTCACTTACGTGGACATAAACGCGCGAGGAAAACCCGGTTCTCTTCATTTGACATACCGAGGTGTCACCTTCCGAGATAGCTGACGCCAGTATGCATTTCTAATGATAAAACTTTTCGTCTAGTGCGAGATACCGTTTGCGTTTATTATACTTTAAAGAGCACGGCTTTTAATAAATTGGGCGCTCTCTATCACCACGTCACGCACGTTGTAAGAGCCCATCAGGCAGACTCGCTTACAATGCTCTCTCTGTGACACAATTGTCTCTTCAAATACTTTTTAAGCAAATACAATTTACCAGCGAGTGTTGAAGAAAGCTTTTAATGTGTCTAGCAAGTAGAAATGTGGCATTAACGAGCCCCGTGTGTCCTTATTCGTTGAGATTTCAATGAGATTATCAATTTAACGTGATATTTTAACTATCCAAAATCCTTCTTTATTGTGAATTGTTTTAATTACTTTTTCTTTTTTTAATAAAAGAAACAAGTTACTGAGCTTCTCAATGAGTAGCTGGCAGAAGTTTTTACGGTTGTCAACAGAGCAGAAATTATCTTAGCGCGAACGTTGTTAGGTCGTTCGTAAGATAAAGTCAAACAGGCAACGAAACATCACCGATCGATCTTATCGTTTCGCGATTCGAGCATTTAGCCTATATCCGAAACTCTCGCGTTGTTCCAGGATAAGATCGAGCGGAATGGCGGCAGCGAAACAGTCGTGCTCGTTAGAACTAGCGCGATTTAACGCGATGCACGAGAAGTTTGCGTCATTCGGCGCACGGAAGATGTCCATGGACGGTATGAATGTTGATACGGCGCGGAATTACGCGGAGTTTGTACCTTCCCTCCCCTCTCCTCCCCTTCCCTGCGCTGTATTACAATCGCGATTAAACTTGCGAAAGCTGCATAAGGTATTAGAGACACCAAAGCACGCGCGTCGTGCACGATGACTCGCGCAACCCCCCGGGCTGAAAGAGATTAGTGCACTCGGCGTTCGCCTCCGGGAAAGTTAGAGCGTTACAAATTTCGTAACTTTAAAACAAGACCCTCTCTCTGCCCCCCCCCCCCCTCGCCCTCCTGCCCTTCGCCCATTCACATGCGCGATATCAGTCGCGAGTTTCTCGCGGTTTCGAAATGTTATAAGAGAATCTCGGTATAATATATAATAAGGTCGCTCCGGGAGGATTTATCCCCGTCGCGCTGTTCTTAAGCTGTCCGGTAAGAAGGAGAGAGGGCGATTCTCAATATTTACTTCGATGAGAATGAAATTTCCGTTCTCCGAGCCTGAAGTTTAAAGACTCGCTCTTTATGAAATATTGTTCGAAACTCCGCGTAATATACGGTCAAGGTATGTCGCGCAATCGAGCGATTAAGTTTCGTGGGTGAGGAAATGGCACAATATTGTCTGTGATAGGAAATAGGAAAAGGGTATATATGCTTTTGAGAGAAATCGTATTTGCGAGATACGTTTCTCTGATCAGTTCTACGATGCGCGGAAATATAGCGAAATTCTTGAGAAGATTAATTCGCATCTTTTCACGCAAAGAACAAAAGAAGTATGTATAGAGTGATTTAAAAAGTTACTGCCAAACTTAAGGAGCGTGTAAAGAAGTCAAAATAGAACAACTTTCGATTAGGAACCTATGTTCTCCAAAGTACCGAGTCAGAACAGGCCTTTGAATGTATGGAACGCGGATATAATATACCATCAATAATGAAATAATTGTAATTTCCACTAGCTTTATTTTGTTTTTATTAAGGTTTTGTTAAGGATTACACTAGCACAAACTGAATTTACAAAAAGTGTTCGAATTGGCAACCTCCACATTCAATGCAAGCATATTGCATCGTCAAACAAATTCTGGCGCACTCTCTCAAATATCCCTCTCAAATAAACCTTAATAAAAAACAAAAGCTAGTGGAAGAGTAGCAAATTACGATTATTTCATTGGTATATTATCCATTCCATAATACATTCAAAGGCCTGTACTGACTCAGGATTAACTTTGGAGAACATAGATTCCTAATCAAAAGTTCTATTTTGACCTCTCTATACGCTCCTTAAGTTTGGCAGTAACTTTTTGAATCATATATGTATATATAGAGTTGTATATATAGGGTTGCATCGTAAAGCTGTCTTAAAACAACAGCTAATTTACGATTTTTCCTTTTTACTCGTTTTATCATTTTCATCCTTGCGATTCCAATTAACGCGCCGCAGGGAGATAAATCTAAAGAGTGAAAAGAAAAGATAACCCAAGAAAATCGCGCACATAATTAATTAAAGGCTTGCGTTAATTGAATGCTAATGAGGACGATATTTGTAACTGCCACGTGTTACGTCTCGTTTACACGAACCGAGCATATAAATTATCGTGCGAGATCGTAATGTAGCGTAATATATGGAGAATGATTAAAACAATCCCGGTATACGATTCGTAATCCGACTGTTATGTTCATTCCGTGCGTATTGTAGAACCATTTCATCGTTTTATCGGACAATCAAACGCAAATTGAGAAACGAAAATCCGGTTTTTCATAATTGACCGTATAGTATTTCCCTACCGTGTATAACGAATGCCAAAGTATCGTGGTATAGTTGCTGGATTTATAAAACAGATTTATAGATGCATAAAGTATAAATTCACGTTAATTTACAAATATTTTGGATCCTCATCAAAGCATTAATTATTTACGCGTTGAAGTGCGAAGCAATTTTGAGCGCATTTATCACGACGGTATCGAGAGACAGCACCCACTAGCGGTTTATCTCATTTCTCAAGATATCAATTTCCAAGTTCGACATTTTAAAAGTAGACAAGCTCTCCGCGTCGCTAAATAAAAAAATTGTCAAATAAAAATTGAAACGCTCACGCGCTCGATCAATTTTATCGTAACACCTTATTTGAATATGAACTTAAAATATCAAACTTAGAAGTGGATCTTCTGAAAGATTAGGTGTACGAGCTTTTCGCGTCATCGGTATACGATGAGAGTATTATGTACAAGAGTCTCAGAATTACCATCAAATTCAACGTACAGCGTTTCCTATTTACAATTTAAAATAAAATTTTCTTTATATAATGAGAATAGTAGAGAGATCACGCTTTATATCACAACTTCTTGATCTTGAGCATCTTGTTTCGCGATAATTAAATTTTTAATTAAAAGTTCGGTTACAGTCCACTTCATGTTGAGCGCCAAATGTCTCAACACTTGTTTCTCTCGCATTTAATTCTTGGAAAAGTTTCCCGTAAAAAGCTCGTAATTCAAGATTATGGCTCTAAAACATCTTCTCTACCAACGACAATCAGCTCGGACTTTTTGGCGAGATATTATTTCTTATACTTGCCCTCAATTCTGGAACATCCTATGTGTAATATAAAATATGACTATTTAATAATGATATAAACATTATAAACGGAGAATCCGATTTGTATGCAGATAATGCAATGTACACGTAAAATTGTGTCTACATCAAACATGTTTGATCTGTATATAAAATAGTTTTTATCAGATCATGTCCGCCCACGTATCCTTCTACTCGTGAAATAAATTCATTGCCAATCGACAAGAACTTCGAAAGAAAAATGTCAAAGAAAAATATGATCTTAAAATAAATAAGAAGCACAGTCAATTGATACCATAATACCATTTTAGGTTCCATTTCACAAATAATAATTACCCGTATATTGGTTTCAAGGTTTAGAATTTGATAAAAAAATTATATTTATATTTATATTTGTATTAACAAAGAAATATTTATATTTGTACTAGCAAAGTATTTTATCTTTACTTCTCAACACATATGCGCCAATAAAAAATACAAATAAACTGCTATGTAAACTGTGATTGAGTGCAACCTTTACAACAAAAAAAAGAAAAAACCGTTGAAACGAATTACTATGTCGATTGCCTCAAAGCCGCTTTAGCATTTCAATCCCTAATGAAATTATATTCTTCGTGAGGGGGTGTACAAGGGTTATTCCTGGAAGAGAGTAGGTGGTGATATATCCAATCCCTAAAATTAGGCAAACACGAAAAATTTTTTTATATATCAAATAATTTAATTGAACAGTTGCGAAGTCGTTAAGTTTTCATCTTTTATAATATTGAAAAGTAAAATAGAGATGTCACTCAAAGAGCTTTTCCACAACATATTTTATATATTTTCGTATAAACCGACTTCTTCGGGCGTGAATTTTTCGAACATGACAGTATAAATCCTTAAGCACTGATGCGGTTTTTTTTATATATTAATTATATATAACTTTATATAATTATATATTAACAGAACTACGTTAATATTCGACGTATCTCATCAGATTCGCGAATTCGAAAAAAATTCTGCAAGAGATATTACTGATACTCTGCATCGGTGCTCGAAGACGGGAATCCGATCATTACGAGGTAAACATAATTTGCCTTTTTTAAATCTTTCTTTGCAAACAAGTTAAAATTAGATTGAAACGTTCAAATGGGACGGTACCAACCTGGCGAAAGCGCAAAGGTAGCAAAGAAGGTAGTCGCCGAGAGATGGTCAGCGTCGCGAAAACGGAGGACCCTTACGGCTTCGTCGTGCTCGTTCCCCTCTTTATCGCACCTTATCTGCACCGGCAGGCTGCGAGCCGGTGTCGGTCTAAGCGCGAGACTGCACGGGGGATGAGTTACCCCCCCGATGTTCCGCGATTGACCCCCAAAGGCTCTGACTTGGCGGCTCGGACAGACGTCCGTGCGGAACGGCAACGGGACGGTGCGGGAATCGCGCGATGGATGAAGTGGACGACAAGAAGATGCAGAGATCGCCGTCGACGTGTCGCGGACGTGGATGTGGATGACGGCTCGACGAAGAAGGACGAAGGATCGTGCGAGGGCGAACGCCGCGTGAGGTGACCGAGGCGAGAGGCTCGGGCGAGAACCGTGTGACAGTGGCGAGAACAGCCGGAGATCAGCCCTTAAATACGCGCCGTTCCAACTGCCATGCGCGTTTCATGGGGCGCCAGAGAAATCATACGTCGACGCGTAACTTACCCTCCCTCGCGCTATCCCTCTGCCTCCCCCTAACGCACGATGAGCGGGAGGACGAGGTGCGACGCACATTTTCTCATTCAATACGCGCGGAATAAAAATTTCATAGTATTCTAACAGGAGGCACTTACATAAGACTTATGACGTCCGACGTCGCGAGGAGACGTCCCGAGTCCCGATCGTGGTCGAACTTGTTGCTTTCGCGGGAGGGACGCGAGACGACGCGCATGCAAATTGGATGAGGAGTTTTCTGAGAAATACCGCGAGGCAATTCGATCTTCCTGCGATAAAATGACGTAATAATAATGATAAATAAAAAACAGTGACAAGTGATATCCTATAAATCATAAATAAGACAAGCCACATATTGAAATTATATATATTTGTGATATATTAATTAATTATCATATATTAAATTAATTGTGCACATTTATTAATTAGAGTTACGTGAAGGATAATCTTTTATAGTTTATGTCGTATTTACAGTTTTAACATGTTCTCTCCATATTTTTCGTTATAATTTTTAATTCGTCTTCCTAACTGACAATTTCGAAGTCAGGAAACAAAGAAAAAGTTTTTAATTAATTCGTATGGAAAGTGCGATATATACAAACATGTTTAATCTTTATTTCCGTCTTCATGCGACGTGTCATTTGTCATTATCGTTTATCGTAAAACTTACATCATTATCAAGATCTTATGCTGATGATATGCGTCGTTTTACTCGTCCATAAATTTAGGTAAAATGTGTAGCAAATGTATGTAAATAATAAATAATGTCCAATTTATGTGTAGTAAATAGTATGCAATTTATGCGATCACATACGTGAAACTACCTCGCGTATACCTATAATATTTACGATGTCGGAAATTTTTCTTGGAATAATCTTTCACGTGTCTGCTCGCGTATATTATTAAGCTTATAACAGAAAGATCATGTATATGTTTTTGTATAAGTTTCTCTCTGTCAAAAGATTTCAGTAGGTTTTAAAAGCTTTAGCAATAAGCGGGTTTATTTCAAGGAAATTAATATTTCATTCTGCATTTAGTTAATTGCCTAAGACTCGATCTGTTTTCTACAATTTTGTTTCTTATCGCGACATTCCTTGCAATTCAAATGTTTATCGATAATATTATTGCATTGATACGGTTCCAATCCTTAAGACTTGGATTTTACTGGAGTTCGATGAAGCATTATGAGGCATCAGGTGCGATACGAAGCGACGCGATTAGCAATTTTTCATCAAGCTATAGGCGATAGAGTCGACTCGGATACTTCCCACGTATTCTCGGAATTTCCCTTTAACCGATTTATATCCATAATCGTAAAGCTTTTATTTCAAATTTATTGACGTTGCCGCGAAAGAGGTCACGTTAATGTAAACCTATAGAAATAAAGATACATCCTTTTAAGAATTTTTATTGGAATTAATTCGTAATTATCCCAGTAAACAAAATGATACCAGTCAGCAGATTGGTAACAGATTTGTCAGCAGACCGAGAACAACTGCGTTCGTATTCAACTTCTGTTCTGTCAGCAGAGTCTGCTAACGTAATCGCACAGGAGATTGGCAACAGAAATCGCGCAGACAGCGCCTACTGACAGGCAATGCAAACAGATTGGTGACCGAAATCGTGCAGAGCCTGAACGGTTCCAGCAGGATCTGCTCGATTTCTGCCACCAATCTGCTATCTGGTTATATACTTATACTTCTGTTAGCGTTCTGCCGACATCGAACTTCGCATCTCGTTCTCGATGATTACAATATATAATCATACATGCTCATGTATGGCCATATAATATTGCTTAAGATTATATTTTCCATTTCTTATATGATCATATATAATCATATATTTACTAATATAAACTAATACGAACTAATATGAACAAATAATAGGTTTTTTCCTCGGAAAGTAATCATCTTCGACACGAGATGCTCGCGTAATTGCGGTCGGTCAATATAATAATTTCATTGCATAAATACAAGATTGGTTTATGACAATAGATATTTACGTAATACGAATAAAAAAATATACGCGCAAAAAATAAGACAGTAAAAATGAGATCAGTAAAAAGCTGTTGCTGTAGTAATACTTATAATAAAAACAAGGTAATCAAAGCAGAAGATTGAAAGATATAAGATAACAACGTGGGAAATGGAATAAAAAGAATCCTTCTTTCAAGGATTTTTATATGAATTAATTCGCGATGCAAATAATAATTTCATTGTATAATCACAAGATTGATTTGTAACTCAGATATTTACGGAGCACGAATGAAAAATGTACGCCTGAAAGATGAGAGATCAGCAAAGCTGTTGCTGTAATACCTATAATAAAAATAAGATAGTCAAAGCACAAAATCGAAAGATATTGTAAAATAACAACGTGGTGAACAGAACAAGAAAAATATCGTGAAACAGAACGTAAAAGGTAAAATGTAAGCAAGACCTAAATAAGAACATATACGTACATACAAATAAGAATTTGCGCCACATAATTTTGCCCACTTTTCACGAGATAAGTCCGCAGATATTTTTCGGTTTACATAAACGGAAGAGAATCTCGATCACGTCAAATTTTCTCTATGTATATCACGAAAATGTCTAGCACGATATTCGTTCGCATTCCACCGCGGCGGAAAGGGTGCAACTTGCGGCAACTTCCGAATACAATAGCTAAGCGATGTGTGCATTGGCATTCGTCCCTTGTCGACCACGTACAGAAAACCGCGTCGCAATTCGATTTCACGGAAGATCGAGTTCCATCGACTCCACCATGCGCGGGGACGCCCGTGACACCTCCGCCCGCGTCCCGCGTGAACTCATTTTGCAACATGCACTTTATGAGATTTACATTTTCGTCACTTACGTGACGCTTATATATCGGCTGCCGCTCTACGTATAATGCAATTTGTAATGTCCTTCTCTTTCCCCTGTCCTTTCCATTTCCTCCTTTGTCAACCGGAGCGAAAGAAATTCGCTTACTTATCGCTTGTCGTAATAACGTAACACGGATCGCGCATCATTCAAACAAATGAACCGACCTCGTATACAGTCGATCAGTCAAATAACGTGAAAGCGCCTTATAAGATGCGTGCGTCTTTTCCCCACGTTGCCGGTATTCGCATCCCGAGCGTATAAGTAAATTCACATCGCGACATCTTCTACGTCCGCGAAATTGTGCTTTTTGCGTGTATCCAAGGAGAAATATCTAGCGCGTGGCGAAACGCGAAGGAATCAAAGGGAGGAATTGGAGCGGCGTTTGCGAAACGTTTCGTTCGTATACGCCGGGGATGCTGCCCCTGGGACCGAAAAACTGCACGAACGTTTCTTCTTCTCGCGTCGCGTCGAGGCGCGAGAATATTGCGTCTCGAAACACGGAACATGGAACATGGAACACAGACCATGCCGTCATTTGTATATCATTTGCACACAATATGCAACGTGTAGTTCATATGTGCATACGCCTATTGTGTGAAGAAGATCAACGAATATTCTCCTTCGTCAGAGCCAACTTGCGGCGATGTTTATATAACACACAGTCGCTTGAATAACATAGCCTCGCAAAAAGTAACCTCCTTTTTTTCCGAATTGGAAACAAAAACGAGGAGGAGAATAATTTTTTACACCTTCACGCAAACTTAACACACGCTGTCACTGTAATTTCAGTCATCGAAGTACTCCACCGTGACTTATTGTGGACTTTACTTGTAATTATAACTCGATTATTCGAGTGTTAGAGATTATAACGATTGTGCGCGTCAATTAGGCGCACGAGTTTGCATATTATTAGTACGTAATTGCGCTCTAAGGATAAAGAAAATCGTAACGCGCACGTCTCAAGTTTGCACTGATTTTTGTTTGCTATACGTAAATAGCATCGTGGATACATCGTAAATATATCGCGGTATTTCGACGATTCGCGTGTTAAAGGTTAAAGCTGCGTGAATAATTTCATTCGTTAGAGACGAGTTTGATATTACTGTCACCGGCGAAGGAAGAGAGTCGCAGTTCGTTTCAAGTTTGCGCTAAGATATTTACGACGACGTATTATTTGGCCTAGACACCCCCTACTCAGGTGTCAACTCTCTTTTCTTTTGCCTAAATATTTAATCACCACTTTCTTATTTAATCACCACTTAAGGGCCACTTCGACCAAGCTCTGATTAACTTAATCGTTGATTAGTCCATTGGAAATGACCTATCGCATTTGCCAATCTGCTTAATGAGAAAATGTGATTGGTCATTTCCAATGGACTAATCAACGATTAAGTTAATCGGAGTTTAATCAAAATGGCCCTTAGTCTGTTTAATATGCAGCTAGTTTGTTCAAGGATAACGATAAGTCAGCCTTATCCCTAACTATATCGAATAAGGTATTTTACGTACATTGTATTATATCCTAGGTAATGCTATCTATGAAATTTCTAAATTTTTGAAGAATTTCAAATAGCTATCAAAGAGATGCTCCTGCTTATGTTGATTGCCATGAAACCGTAGAGATAAGCTATGATGTTGCAAATATTTTCCACTCTTCTTTTGTGAATTTGACAACATGAAGAAGATGCTATGTTTCTAATTGTTATAAAAATTAAATACCTCGTTTTGATCGACGGCGAAAGAAGGTACGTGCCTTTTATGCGTACCGTCTGCTTGCGAAAACAGTAATCCAAATAAATTATTAATTAGTTAGTTTTTTATTTATTATAGATTAGTTAGTTACAGACGCAGTAATACTCAATTTTTGCCGATTATATAAAAAAAGAATTGATTTAAATATATCTTAATGCTTGCTATCATTATTAGATTAATTTGATTTCATTTTAATTTCATTTTAGTCTCATTTTAATCGTGTAAAAGAGTTAAACATTTGAGTAATTTAAATAAACAGTTTTCTAAGAAAAAGGAATTTTTACAACTTGTACATACTTAAATAATTATCTCCTTACGGTGTTATCAATTGACAATATCAACTGAAATTTAAATATTTTAAGTAGTTTAGAATTAATGGTAATTTTATTCATTTTAGCATTGAGCCCGAATATGATAAATTTTATTAAGTTAGTATTTAATATTAACAGAATATTTTAATATTTTTAATATCATATCTCTCTTGTATAATTCACATCGTGTAGGAAGGTTTTTCAAAGAATTAAGTTTCAGAAAAATAAAAAAGAAGCAAGAGTGGCTAATTAAATCGTATCAGTCAATTCTAAGTGTACTCTAAAGTCTAGAGTCTAGAGTCGCTAATAAAAGACTGACTTAAATTTTTTTCAGAAAATGTGTCACAAAATTAAAGCTACGATTAATTAAGAAACAGCATAAATTTGTTAGCACATCCAATTATAATCCAGTTGGATTCTGCCATTCATCTTGAGTTCTCTGCAGTTAGCTAGAACTCGATATCAAATAGTTATCATAATGTTTTAAAATTAATGCAATGACCTGTGGATCAACGATTCACTCAGGAAGCGTCACGTCACGGACGATTTTACATATTTGGCTTTCAGTTCTGAAGGAACGGCTTCAGTTTTCTACGAAACACATCTCCTGACACATCTCCTTTCCATAAGTGTATCTATAAAGTATGTATTGTGCATATTTGTCGTCACGATATTATAATATAAGTTACATATGTGTGTGCGTGTGTATGTGTTTGTGTGCGTGCGTGTATGTGTGGCTCGCGTGTGTGTATGTATATAATAATAATGACGCGATAAGAAATTTTAAAGCGAAGAAAAATTGCGTAAAAAAGAAAAAAATATTGCGCGTAAAAATATAATATCGCAATAGAGATTACTTTTCGATTTTTTATCACTACGATAATGTGAATTTATATTATTTTATTAATTTAATCTGAATCTTAGCATTTACATTTATTTCAGAAATAAAAGATTATGGTAAAGATTGCATTTAGCGATATCTATAACATTATAAATGTTAATTAACATTACGAATTGTCAACGTAATCGCGTATGATTTCCTGAATTTAACACTTTGCAACACAAATTGTGACTTAGGTCATTTCTATGTATCTATTTCTATGTGTAGCACATTACTGGTGCTTAAAACATTTGCATTTATAAATGTATTAATAATTTTTTCTTGATTCTATATGAATATTCGAAACGTATAGGACTTGACGTCACACCGTGGATGGACCCCACTCCGTGGACACAGAGACGTTACTGCTATTACAGACTGTAAATATCTGTGTTCGGACGTAGCTCGGATCGACAGTTGCAAAATGCTGCATCAGATGAATCCCGATTTCTTGGACGCCAAGCCCGAAAGCTCAGGAAAAACGTGCCTCGAGTCACGCATCGTGCGTCCGAGGATATCAAGAAGAGGAGACGGCAATGGTATATATTCGTTTTTACGTTTTTATGTATCATATTGAGTAGAAAGTGGGCTGGGTGTAAATTAATAAAACGGAAACACAACAACGCGAGGTGGGAGATACATTAAAATGCGTGTCGATATGTCTGTTACGTATTTAATATTTCCAGCATGGATAATTTCAGATTATTCTCGAAAGATCAGAATCGTAAATAATTACACAATAGCCCTTCGCGAGCAAGGTCTATAGTTTATCTTGATAAGAGAAGATTATTTTAAACGGAATTAATGAGAGTGTAAAATTAATTCCATATAATTACTTCGTCAATAGATAAATTCAATTTGTGGCCAATTACAAGCTTAAGGCGTAAATGCAAACAACACATTTCTGTTTCTTCTTTCCTTTTTACAAGAATATTTTATACGATTCGCGTCGATTGACGTATTTGAGTTCTAGCTGCTATCAATACAATGTCTTCTCTCTCCCGCATTTTGTATGCAAACATATGTCTGTATGACGTATAAATATCGGGTCAATCCTACAAGTCGTTTCTTCAATATAAATGACGAAAAGAATACGCGAATATAAACTTCTACTAAGTAATTGTATATATCCTCCATCGCTATTTATAATAATGTGCTGCCTATTTATTAATTTTTGAATCTTTTCGTTCAAAAAACTTGATTAATTGCTCTGAAGTGCAAAATTCAAATGCAATTTTGCGAGCCTTTGTATTTCCGAAGTTTAAATAATTTTGCAGGCCTTAGGAAAGTCTGAGACATATATTTGGCTGCGGCAAAAACTGTCAATTTAAAATAATTTTGTCAGCAGTTGCCACATCCTTTATATACATATAACATTGTGTTGTATAATATTTTCTAATAAAATATGAACATTTTTTGCCTTAGACAGTTGCCTACTGTCACTGGTAATATTTGACCATTTAAAGTAAAAGCCGAAGTAAGTAAAGATAAAACACAAGCAGAGGATTATTCTTTTGATATGTTAATTTTCATTGACACAAGAGTGTATTAAGGAGTATTTCTATCAATCTTAAATTTAAAATAAAATCAAAGATAAAACCAAAGCTATATAAGAAGATCAAATGGCTAATTTATGAGTACAAAAAAAATGTGGGTTTTGAAAATACGAGTTTATTAAGTTTGTTAAACAAAAGAATTAACAGTAATTATGTAGCTGACTAAAAACAAATATAAAATGACCCGCCGATATACACCAAGTAAAAAACAATGAAAAAGATCTCATGTTCATGTTAAGATAATTTTAAAAGTATTTAGAAATGGAAATACTTATACTACGAATATAGAAAAGTATATTCTTAAAGAGCTTGCTATTACTTTTCTAACATAAACATAAGATCTTTATCATTGTTTTGTTTTACTTGGTGTTTACTGTTTTATTTCTTACAGCTACATAACTTTATACATCAGATAGAAAGCTATCGGTAACTGTCAGACACCTACTTTTCTCACTGTTAATTTTGACCAGTTATGTAAGTTTTTAACCTCAGTTCTTCAGTCTTATATCATATATGCTTTACATTGATAATTATTCTTTTTTGCCTTTTAATCATACATTTAACAACTCATCTTTTAAAATTTATATACCCTTATCTTTAAGTTCGATTTTTGCCATAGTTTTCAATCAATCACTCTAGTGTTGTTTTATTTGTAATCTCCTTATGGTTTCTTTATTTGAACTATATCATTATAAAATTTAATTTTAATCTTTATTCTTGTTTTAATTTTGATCTTTATATATTCTTTTCTTTATAATTTTTTAATTTTTCAAAATACAGGGAAAGAGGCAATAATTAAGAACCGGCGCGGTAAATAGGGCGCAAAATTTTATATATTCTCTTAATCGATAGATGAATAAAGAAACGCTCGTATGTCAAAATAAATAGGAATAGAGGCCAACAATCGAGCAAACACGTAGATGTCAATTTAAAGTAAATTTAATAAACATACTTATATACAACGGAACGTTTCAACCGCACAGGGTCTTCTTCAGCCGTTTTAAATTAAAAATTACATAGAGTCGCGCAAAGTGAAAATTAACATGTTAAAAAGTAATACAGTAAAAAATAAATAAATTAATACAGTAAAAAATAAATAAATTAAAAAGTAGCCATTTCTCGATAATAAATGACAAAGCCGTCTGGAGTCACATCTCACATGAGAGCATTCAAATTAAACCTTGTATATGAATAATAAAATTGTATATAAATAAGTATCTGTGAGTCTATTGTAAAATGTAAAATTATATATATGTGAATTTCTATAGTCATTTCGCAAATATGCAGTCAAAGAAGAGTCCATAATCTATTTTTCGTTGGTTGGCGAAAACGAACCAAGTCAGAAGTTAAAAGGCAGAAATCTTAAGTCCATCAACGTTGTACGTTCTGAAATTCGATGTCTCAATAGTGGGATAAAGTCTATGTGATTGTTAAGTATGGACTTACAAATTAAAGAATTGCGTCGTGGTCCGAAACTAAGTGCTCTCGTGATCGATGTTCGCTCCTTTACGTCTTAAATAATAATGACAAGCATTCTCATTAGGCAAACTCACTGACATCTAACTATTTATTATTTCGATGACTAACCTTCGCCGTTACCTAATGAGAATGTCATTATTAAATGTCACTAAATAAATCTTTTAAACCGCGTCTTTAGCACTTTTTAACATATCCGTGGTAAATTTATGGAAATGACTTCGTATGGACAATACAGTCCTTTCAGATAACATAGATGTATTGTAGATCATACATACCTATGCCTCACGCTTTTTATTCAGAATTTTGTTTAAAAAGGTTAATGTCCTTGCAATATATTAACAAACTATGCCGATCAGCATAGTAATTAGCAACAAAATTGTGTTATTTAGTAGACTGTCTAAGTAGAATGTATCTTACACTTGCGTTGCCTCTCTAATTTTGACCTCCCCTTCTTTTTTAAGAAACAGTTCGGGGTAAAAGCATTTATCAATATTTCGCAGTGTTGGCACTGTACGAAAGCTTTACATTTTGCAACACTGAACATGTTGTTTTCGCAAACTGCCTTGAAAACACAGAGAACTTTACGGATGATTTCACTACGCATCCAGATTTTACTCGATATTCGCTCGATTAGCGCCGATCGTAGCGAATTCCATCGGTAACGGAGATTTATTGACGCTACCTAATGCTTAAATTAAATTATTGGGCGCATCTGCTGTCTTCCCGTTGCAGCATATCGTTCTCTCCACCTGTTCTTCTTTACTCCGCTACGTTACGCAGGTCAGATACAAATTAAGAGCACGTAGATATAATCAACAGTGAAATAAAATTGTTGTTATGCTTTCCAGAAAATGTTTTCCAATTTATTTCTACACAAATCGAAAAAAGATGACTGATGCATGTGTGCAATGACGTGAAGTAAATAATTCGACATTCCCGGTTATCGGGCATGATCTTATCATATCTAATCTTATCATAGCTTATATAGTTGCAAGTTGTAGTGTTCATTTACCATATGCTTCGAACGCTGATTATTCTTGAAACGTAGTCTTATGCGAAAATTGCGAAACAATTGTATGATTGTTAAGATATCAATATGATATATTTGTCTTATTTTAACAAATACGCGTGTGCATGGCGGTGCATATAGGCGTTTTGAAACAGGTAACTTATAAGCTTATCTCGAGAATGAAAAATAAATAATACGATTAACATGTTTAATATTAATATCATTCTCTCTTTCGATGTGTGCAAAGAAATAAATCCGTGGAGAGCTTACTTAGGACAATGAAAATAATCCCGACCGAGAGAAAACGACCTACATATCAGGAAACGGCTGAACGATCCTGTTGTTTTATTATTAACGCGTATTCTTGTTTTATTATTAACGCGTAAGTATCGCGTGTGTGTCGGGCTGTATAAAACGAGCACGCTTAAGGCCTAACATAAAAGTTTATCCAGAAACATCAAGCCTTTCTTCCTATACCAAACGCTAAATCGTGGCACAACTTAGATTTGACCACACAGAATCCAGGGATCCGAAAATCGCTCACAGCCATCTGGTTGGCTATTGTCACGACTCGCTTCTGCGAGTTCTCTCTAATAAACTTGCTTCCGCCGAGTTGCGTAACGCCCCATTTCTCTGAAATAAGGTGTCACACAACCTGATACACCCTGCGAACTCCTCGGTCTTAAACCCCCGGAGGACTGTCGCAGAAGACGTGTTTGTAAAGAAGAACATAAAGCTGAAATATTCATCGCTAGTAGATTCAAGTCGTGATTTTTCCTCGCCAGAACTTTGCACGTAATATTTTAAAATAATTTTTCCCTCTCCTCTCTCTCTCTCTCTCTCTCTCTCTCTCTATCTATCTATCTATCTATCTATCTTTCTGTTTCTTTCGATATAAATAATTTTTATTCACCTGTGTGCACCTTATAAATATTGTATGCTAATATCAATTTTCTGCAAAGTAGTTTATACATCTAGTGATATGCGATACGGTAGTCCTGTCACATATAATGAAGAAAGAGAATAAAGCAGTGTAAAGAGATTTCTCAAGGGAATGAACTAAATCTTAAATTGAGTAGATTCGATTTTTACGGCTGGAAACACGGAAAAAAAAGATGAGCTACTATAGCTAAAATAGTCGTAATATATAAATAACTAATATTTTTTGCAATAAGAGTAACATTTTTTGCAGCGAGAACAAAAGGTTTTGCTACTATTGCTAAAGTATAGCTCTTGCTGCAAAAAATATTAGTTATCCATATTTTACGACTAAATTTAGGTAAATTTTTTTCCGTGAATGCATAAAATATAAGTAAACCAATTGGGGAAGAGAGGACCGCTACGCTTAAGGCTACGAATATTTTAAGCTCGCTTACCTGAACTACGAATCTGTTATCACAAAATGTTTTTCCCTACTTAAATATTTAAATACACGTTTTCGTCTTTATTTGCGCACCACGTCCCGCGCTAGACTCGCATTCGCCGTTAAATCTCTAACATTTTCACGAGTCTAATTATATTATTGTTAAATATATAAATTAGAAACATTCTTGTATATCTTCAGTTAAGTCGTTCAGCTGAACAGTTTTTTAATTTAAGGCTCACGAGAAAAAATCTCGGTGTATATACTCACTTTTTACCGTCGGTTTCCCTACTCGAGAACGCGCGAAGTTTCACGCTGCATCGAATGCCGGATAAAATATATACATTTATTTGGCTTTTTGACCCCGAAAGAAACTTTTCGAAGATACACGATTTCGTCTTTCGTTATCGTCCAATACAACAAATTGAATAAATTTTCCTGTCATCTCTCTCGCGACAGATTTTTCGAATCTTCACTTAAACAAAAAAAAATAAATAAAGGAAGAAACGTAATCTACGCGTCGTAAAGAGTTCGAGCTAACGTCCCGTTTTCATTTCCAGTCACCGTTCCCCAGTCGCATTACATTTCTTCGTAACGGATAAATATCGCGGTGGCGGCCCCACGGGATGCGTGCGGCGGATGTGTGGTTACCGGGAGAATCGGAGTGCGACGAGACGAGAGACGGAAAGGTGGTCCACACGGTGTGCCCTGCGATTCTCTCGGATATTCGCGACCTCGCCGACATTGAGGTGTATTAAGACAGCGGTGTCTCGCTCTCGTCGTATCTCCGTAATTCACGATATGCGGAAACAAACACGTGGGCGAGGCCACGCGCTAAAGAAAAGGGGATAGAAAATTGCTACGAATTTCTCGTGTAAAGCGCGATGTATGCGCGGCGCGTTGGAATGAATTATTCATGCTGAGTAAAAAGTGTCGGCGAGTGTCGGTATCATCCGCGCCAAGGAGGCATTTTGAAATATACTGTAACGTCCCCGCGCCGTTAACTCATGATAATTAAACGAGGCGATAAGAAAAAGGGAGTTAAGATCGCGTTGACTGGATAATTAATATAGGATACATTGTAAAAAGATAAATTATATACGTAAGGGAATAAATTATACGAAATTTAATGTAGGCTCCTCGACATGAAATCTCGATGATAAGAAACGGGGGCCGAGAAATATATTGGCGCGCAAAAATTTACGTCGATATATTTTATATCGCTCCGATAATAAAGTAGAAGAAATAAGAATTTAATTGCGCAGCACGAAGGACGCGCAAAATTAATTAATACAAATAAAGAAAATATTGTAATATAATTGATTTAACTCTCTAACTATGTATTATTATTTACTTCAAAAACACTCGAGATACTTTACTCTTTTAAAGCAGAATGCGATCTGTAGTTTTTTACTTAAACACCTTAAATTGCGCTATGGAAAAACTTATAATACGTAGCAACATTTACGATACATTTATGTCCATTTCTATCAACGCAGGTTAATTTTAATCTTGGTTTAACTTACCTGTCATCTTTTCCTAGTTCTAAAGAGTTAGAAAAAGATTCGAATATTTTTATGTTTGAATTTAAAACAACGTGAAAAATTTCAAAATAAATAAGAAATCTTACAAATGCAGTTATGTTTATTGTGTAAAAATTATTTTACTATGTATGCAGTCAAAATTATAAATTATAATAAAATATAATAATTTAGAGATACTTTTATCAACTTTTATCTACAAATTATTATATTTTATTATAATTTATATACTTTTATCTACAAATTATCAGATTTCATTATAATTTATAATTTTAATTGCATACATATACTACGTTTACGCGAGCGTTACTTCTGTAGTAACTTACGAGAATTCTTTCGCGTAAACGGGATTTTCCTTCGCGTAAACGAGTGATTTATCGTAAGTTACTACAGAAGTAACGCTCGCGTAAACGTAGTAATAGTAAAATAATTTTTGCACAATAAACATAACTGCACTTGTAAGATTTCTTTCTCATTTTGAAATTTTTTACGTTGTTTTAAATTCAAACATAAATATATTCGAATAATTACGCTAGTTCTTTCGCAAAATATAAAACGTAGGCATGTGTAATATTTTTTAATAAAAATTCTGTATTTTTCATGATAATATCAATATAAGTATTCCGAGACACAACTAAAGTTTTACAATACATTAACCTACATGTTTTCCTGTTATCAGCAATTATTTTTGCAGTAACATTCTTTTATGGAAGATAAATAGTATTACGAAACGTACTGCAAAGTCCTTTAAAATAGAAAATGATAAGATATATAATACAAATTCGTTGTGTTGCAACGCAGTATTAACGCGGAGCTCACGGGAACAATGTTTCTTGTTTGTCAAAATAGGTACCATATTCGATAAAGTTCCCTGCATATTTCGTTGTAACGTAATTAATGATAATTTCCGAGAAGTCAAGTTTCGTCAAAGGTCGGAGGCAGCCGTCAGTCGTGTTTTGTGCTTGTGACGAAAAGGTAAGCCGTCGCCGTCTTAATTACTGTGTTCTTGCAGATTATATTATGAACCCGCATTGGAACGAGTGCTCTGCGTATGAAGAAGCATATAAGAAGTCATTGGAGTATCCGGGAGAGTTTTGGGGCGAGGTTGGCAGCTGTATTGACTGGAGTAAACCTTGGGACAAGGTTTTGGACAATTCCAACGAGCCGTTCACGAAATGGTACATCGAAAAGAATCATGAAAAGAATCGTAACTCTAATCGTAATAATGTCAAAATAATTGCAGTGGCAATTTTTTTATTGCCACTGCAATGAATAAAGGCTTTCAAAAAGTTCCAATTCCGATTAAAATTTTGTTTGCATAAATAATTAATTTTTCCTCTTTTTTTTGCGATAAGGCTCGTTTAAAATACTCGTCCTTAAGAGTTATTGAAAATCGGATTTTTTCTCAGAGAAGAATCTATTCCAGATTGAAGAACGTAGCTTCAAAATCATGCGTTACGCGAAACTATATTTAAGTATAGATATTAGACGCTTTACGCCACACAGAGAAAGCTTTGCGGAGAGAAACAGTTAATTAATAGAATAAAATCTCTCTAATGGCCTCGTGGGAGCACTCGTGACGGCGAAAAGGGCTACAGAAAGCTCGCTTATCTTTCGCGCAGGTTTGTCGGCGGTGAACTGAACGCTTGTTACAACGCGGTGGATCGCCACGTGCACGCAGGGTACGGGGAGAAGACCGCCCTTATCCACGACAGCCCTCAAACGTCGTTAATACGCAAAGTGACGTACAACGAGCTCTTGGAAAAGACGTCCGTGTTGGCGGGCGCGTTGGCGGATCTGGGTGTGCGCAAAGGGGACAGGGTGATTATATACATGCCGCTGATCCCCGAGACTATAATTGCGATTCTCGCCACTGCCAGGCTCGGGGCGATTCACTCGGTGGTCTTTGGAGGTAATTAATAACAAAAAGTAACGGTGGTCGCGGCCATTACGTTCAAGCTTCATTTTACCACTATACCACGTGATTATTATTTTTCACATGGATCGCAAAAAGTAGAATCGATAGTAAAATGTATGCAAAGTGTGTAAAAACTGACTACGATTAAAATTCGCATATTTACTTTCTTATATATATCTCGCATATATTTCTTATCCGTTTCTTTATTTTAAAGACTTTTTTAATCTTAAAAATACCTGTTTTTACATAAGACGGATAAGTCCATATATCCTTCAGATGTGTTTTAAACTGTCAAGTCACGTCAAACAGCTTTATAGAGACCCAAGTTGCATAGCAAGATATTTCGATTATTAAACAATTATCAATTCAGTTATGCAATGCGATTATACTTGTAAATACGCGTTTCAGGCTTCGCAGCGAACGAATTGGCATCTAGAATAGATCATGCCGAGCCGAAGGTTATTATCGCCGCGAGTTGCGGCCTCGAACCGTCCAAAGTGGTTAAGTACGTATCAAAATATCACTTTATACGAGATATCTTGACATATTTAAATTGCGCTTTTAAAAAAGCAGCAGTTCACAGTAGACTCCTATAAAAAATTTTCTAAGAGAAATGTTAGATACATATCGGATAATTGATATTAATATTTAATAGAAATGTTAATATTAATGTAACGCGTTATGTAACATAATTTCTTTCTCAAACAACGCATTGTCCCTTAAACTGTGCACAATCTGTCGAACTTCTTTCAAACGTTTCTGTTTAGAACTCTTAGCGTCTTCGACGCTTCATTCAGTCTTTATATTCTTCCTTTAATTCGCACAATTCGAAATGCAGGTATACTACTATGCTAAACGGTGCCATGGACATGATCATTGTACCGAAACCGAAGTGCATCGTGTTTCAGAGAAGAAACGTGTGGGAGGCTCCGTTACTCGAGTCACAGCTCGACTGGGACGATCTCTTGAAGCGGTCGAAACCGCATTCGTGCGTAATGGTCGAGGCTAACGATCCATTGTATATATTGTACACGTCAGGAACCACAGGTGTGTCTTAAGATACATACTCAGCTAATAGATAAAGAAACCCAGAAACGTCTCTGGGGATGAAATGACGGAATTTTATATCGTATAATTTCCTTCCTTTGATTTCCTATACTTTGAAAATTATCCCATCGTATTCCCTCGAGACGTTCTGTCGTCACTTTTCATGTTTATAATGTGTTACCTGTCTTTGATCAAACACCAAAATCACACTCCTGTTACGCGATCACGAAAACCTTTTTTTTTTTTATTTGATATCAGGGCATCCGAAGGGAATTATAAGGCCAATCGGTGGTCACTTGGCAACACTCTGCTGGACCATGAAGACGGTTTACGGGATGAACAAAAGCTCCGTTTGGTGGGTGGCCTCCGACATGGGATGGGTTGTCGGGCATTCCTACATTTGCTATGGCCCTCTCGTCTACGGCGCGACTAGCGTCATGTACGAAGGCAAACCCGACAGAACACCGGACGCTAGTCAATATTTCAGGTTTGAATATTTTTCAACGAAAGCAATATTGCTTGGAAAATAAAGAGAAGCGTTTTCTGGTAGGAAATAAAAATTTATCTCATCTGAAATCTAATTTCTTTACCGCCCTGTCAATTTTCGTCGGATTATCTCGAAGAAAATAGCGCGGCTTAAAAAATATTGATTCTACAAATATTTGTTAACTTTTTCATGCCAGTTGATAAAAAATAACAGTTCAAGAAAGTCAATAAATATTCGACAATTTTTTAATCGCATTTTCTCTTTCGAGTAATAATAATAATTCTTCAAAATATTTGCTCAGCGATTCCTTCGTACGCAAAAGAGATACTAGCACGTGTCTGACTTATTTTCGTTTTTACTACTTTCGTGGACTATCCTATGTTCGTGCGACGTCACGTTATCCCTGTATAACATTGATAATTATAATGCATCGATAATTTACTTTAAGGAAGTCTTCTCTTTTTTTCCAGAATCATCGAGCAACATAGCGTAAACGCGTTATTCTGCGTACCCACTGCTCTGCGCGTTATAAAACGAGCGGATCCGGAAATACTATTAGGAAAAAAGTATTCGTTAAAATCGTAAGTTCAAAAGCAATCCACTAACTGCTCCTCTGATCATGATAGTTCCTCAAAATATTTTCTCAGCGATTCCTTCGTACGCAAAAGCGATACTAGCACGTGTCTGACTTATTTTCGTTTTTACTACTTTCGTGGACTATCCTACATTCGTACGATGTCACGTTATCCCTATATAACGTTGATAATTATAACGCATCAATAATTTACTTTAAGGAAGTCTTCTCTCCCTTTAAACTCCCATAAAAACAAATCGGAAAGACGAACGGATTTCTCACGGACAGTTTTCTTTCAGCTTAAAAACGATATTCGTGGCCGGTGAATTTTGCGATTACGAAACGAAAGCCTGGGCCGAAAAAGCTTTTAAAGTACCGATCTTGAACAATTGGTGGCAATCGGAGACTGGACATCCCATCACGGCGCTGTGCTTAGAATACGGTCATTACACCAGTTTGCCCAAGTTTAGTACGGGACTTCCTGTACCCGGATATGACAGTGAGTCTCCTTGATCGTATGCAGGAATGCTTCCGCCGACTTTTCTTCACTATATGACGCTACCCTCGATCATCTCTTTGTCTAAACAATTCCGCTAATAAACTTCTCGTTCGTCTCTGTGCAAAATCACTTATAAATTTATCATCGACAGTACATATCCTGCGCGAGGACGGGAGCAAAGCGCCGCAACACGAACTCGGACGTATCGCGATAAAGCTACCGCTGCCACCAGGATGCATGTTGACCCTTTATCGGGCACCCGAGAGGTTCAAGCAAGTATACTTCTCGACATTTCCGGTAAGTAAATCCGCGACACGTTACCACGTGCTAACGCCTTATGCTAACGGAGCAACATATATTTCACACACATAATACGAACCTACAAGTCTACTTCTTTTACCCCCCCCCCCATTGCCTCTTAAAAATCTTTCGCGATCGCTTGAAAGCCTAAGTCACAGTCTACAACAGGTGTTTTAAGCTCTAAGCTCTAAGAAATTGGCCAATCACAGTTGATTATTATCTTCGAATTCGACTGTGATTCGTCAAATTTCTTAAGGCTTTGTATAGTGCTCAAAATATCTATTGTAGACCGGAACTAAATCAAGGCCAAAGAGATCTTTGCCAAAGAAAGAGACCGATTCCAAATTTGCCGGAGGATAAAATCGTTAAAGCTTACTGGGGATTACCTATATTCAATTCGATGCTCTTGCAGGGTTACTACGACACGATGGACGCGGGATACATCGACGAGTTCGGCTACGTTTACGTCACGGCGAGGGACGATGACATTATAAACGTAGCTGGCCACAGAATATCCACGGCTGCGTTAGAGGATATTATTTTAGCTCATACCGACGTGGTGGACGCCGCGGTTGTCGGTGTACCCGATCATACGAAGGGTGAAGTGCCGCTGTGCCTTTACGTTAGACGAGAAGGTACGCTCGTAATTTTTCAAAAGAGGTATCTCGAAAGAAGCGGTTGTTATCTTTAACATCGCGACGTCCGGCAAGTTTTCTAACCGTGTACATAAATTTCAATATAACTCAATATTAAGGGAATGATTTCAACTAAACTCCAATTATAAAATAATATCTACACTATTTTCTTTAATACGGACATTAATTCTAATTTCTTGTTTATAATATATGTATTTCTTGTCTGAAATAATTAATTTTATTATTTTATACTGCAAGCAGTTCTATCGGTTGAATTAATCGTCGATTAAGGAGAATTGAAAATGTTAAAAATTGCATAAAATTTAAAACAAACTCTTTTATAAATAATGTCAGCGTATATATGAGTTTGTTTAGATTCTTTTCACCGTTTAATTTTTGAGAATATTTATAACAAAGTTCAAGATTTTTTCAAAATTCAC
Organism: Temnothorax curvispinosus; assembly: GCF_003070985.1. NCBI lineage: Eukaryota > Metazoa > Arthropoda > Insecta > Hymenoptera > Formicidae > Temnothorax > Temnothorax curvispinosus. The sequence continues at coordinate 62,457 of NW_020220377.1, read as the reverse complement.
TCATTAATTTGATTAAAATTCGAAATAGAAACATTATATGATAATTTAAATATTCCAATTAACTTATCAAATAACATCTGTACTAATACGGAGTAAATTATTAAATTTTTTTATTGTTTAACATACGGAAGGAAAGATTTAAGATTAGAGACGAAAAATTTTACATGTAATTCTGTTATTTGAATTAAAAATTAATTAAATTAGATAGGAGTTTGATCAAAGTCTTAAATTAATTAAAATTGAAATCAAAGCTCTAAATTAATAACTGTTATATATTATATATAGCAGTTCGAGTTATATGTTAATCATATTTATATACATATGATAATTCGAATATTAGTTTGCAGCCGTAAGAACTAGAAACGATTGCAATTTAATTGCTGCAATTCCTTGTACTCTAATCTTTCTTAACAAATTAATAAGAATCCGAAATATATATAATTGCGATTGAATTTAGAAGAATTAACAGGGTACTCTTCTTTCAGACGCGATGAGCAACGAGGAGGAGATAAATCAAGAGCTGGTCGCACGGGTGCGGAACATGATGGGGCCGATCGCGTCTTTTCGCACCGCCGCCGCCATTACCGCGTTACCCAAAACGCGCTCGGGGAAGATAATCCGTAAATCGATCGCCACGTTGGCGCGGTCGAAGCAAGTCAAGGTAGGAACGAGTAAGCGCGATAAAAATCTTCGGTCAAATCTCTTTGCTATCTCGCAATCCAAGCGAGAGATCGTCGCCGATAATCGAACGCGAGTCGTTCCCCATTTAATCTCCCTTCGGAGACTCTGGGTAACACATATATGTACCATCAATTTAAATTCAGAGGACTTAAGTTTAAAAGAAAATCAAAACTATTTTAATTTCTATTTTGTGAACATCCTTTTTGCATTTTTTTTCGATATTTTATTGACATAAAAGTAAATATTGATTTATAAAATGAAACGACTAAAAACACAAAAAAAGTTCTCGACTGTCCCTAAATTGATACCGTGTGTTGAAAGGGTTAACGAACCCTCTTCCGCCCGCGAGCGGAAGCAACGAGCGCGTTATTTCGCTCGGTATTTTAATATCACACGTCGAGTCGGTTGATAATAGCGCGATACTTCGATAACAGAGATCTCTCTCGTAAAATTTACAAAAGAATTAAACAAACTTACCCCTCTCGCCTTTACCCCTTTCTGCTTGTCGTCGCCATAGTTTCAAAACTCATCGGCCCTCTCGCCGCTTCTACCGGGGTCCGCGTCGTCGCCATAAATTTCAGTTCGCCGACTTTTCCAGATTCCGAGCACGATCGAGGATCCAACAGTATTCCGCGAGATCAAGGAGGTGCTCCAGAAGCTTGGCTACGCGAAACTGGCCCCGGATCCTCAATGACCGCGCCTCGTGCGAAACGACTCCTCCGCGCGCGCGAAAAGAAAATGGAAAAGAAAAGAAAAAAGAGGGGGAGGGAGAGAGAAAGAGGAGAGCGGACAACTTCCCGGAAACAATGAGCGTCGTTAATTTGACTGCTGCAGCGCGGCCCCCCCGTCGTCCCCGATCGCAGGGTGTCCAACTGCGATCGGGAAAAGCGTGTGCGCGCGCGCGCACGCGCGCGGGCAAATCAAAAGGGTGAAGAAAGAATCCGTGGAAATTCTTCATTTTCTTCTCCCTTTATTTACGGCTCATTTTTTTCGGGACTTGAAACGAAACGGACGTATATTCGGGAGGGAGGCGGAAGATCCGCGCGCGGACGGTGCAAGTGGAGCAAAGGAAAGGGAGAAGAGTGCAAGAGGCGCGTAACGTGAAAAGGGACTGGACCGATCGCCCTGAAGTTGTCCGTGCTCGACGTGAAAACGCTCGTAAAGGAGGCGGGATCGTATAAACACGAGCAACTAAAATTCGCTCTCGTTAACTTCGCGAACGTTTACCCTGCGTGCCGAGAACGGGGAGCTGCACCCAGTGCATTTGCAATTATTCCATAAACAAATGTAGATAGGAAAAATGTTCTCTCTTTAAGAAGGAAAGTAACGCGAGTTATACGAGTACATATCAAGTTGGCGCGTTTCCTCTTTTTCTCTGGCCCCCGTTATCTATCCATTCCTTTGACTATATATCATCAAGGGTCCATTCGTGTCGCGTGCTCGCGCGAGCTTCAAATGAGTTTAAAGCGATAGATTGCCATTGAACTAGAAAAACTAGATAGCTAGAAAATACTGTAGGCGAGATAAACACGCGCGGAACGCATTTGTGCGCCTTGAATATTTGCAAATCCTATGTGCTACACTTGCTTTTATTCCATATGCTTTTATCTCGAATATAAATATATACGTAGGAAACCCGTTATACTGTGCAGGGATGTACGTGACGTACATCCACGTCCCTATTAAAATTATCAGGGCACACTTTTTTGCAAATTTGTTTTTAATGATAATATAATAAGAAACAGTATAATAATAATTGTAATATTAATTTTATAATTATAAATTGTTGTGTAACACTATTTTGTTGATTTATTCAATAAATTTTCTTTTCCAACTCTTACCACCACTTTAATAATAATTATTCAATAATAATTATAATATTAATCATATATTTCCTTAATGTTAAATCCGCAATCGATATCGATCACTTACTCCACTTCCATGTGTCGCACCTCAGAAGAATAAAAATATCGTGTTTTTTCTTGTTTTATTATCAAGGAGACACGGTTAATTATTTGATCATTATCCGTTTATAATTATTTCAATGCAAGTGCCATCATTCAGCTTATCTAATAAAAGGAACACACGCTCTTGAGTTTTTTTTTTCGATTGTGTATGTCTCCTTAACTATATAGTCGAATCTATTTGCTCTTGTATCAGGCTATAAATATTTTTTCCCCTTTTCCCCCGCTCTGTCCCCCCCCGCCCCACCCCCCACCCCGTTACCCGTTGCGTCGTTGCGTAGCACGTGGACGCACGTATTGTTTGTATAGCTCTGCGGTACATAGGTGTGAGTTGTGTTATATGTTACATTATTACTAAGTCTCCAGAATTTCATCATGCCCGTTCGGTTTGCTTAATATCTCGTGTGCTCGCCTTGCATCGTCTCATTTGTCACATTGAAATAATGATCTTTTTTTTTTATTATTAATCTGTTGTAACACTTAAGCAAGTTTCTTTTCCTTTACTCGACGACTTTCAGCACCTTGCCAATTGCGATAGTTTTATCTGAAATCACACAAGTATATTCATTTACATTTAAACATTATCGCGGAGCAAACAAAGGGGAAAAAAACGGCGGTGATAAAGGAAAAAAATATGCCGTCATCGTACTCACTTTCATCCCTAAGAGTGAAGCGGCCCATTTGTTGGAATAATTTGAATCTTTCGAGACATATAACTCCCGCGCACTCGATTCTCATTATAGCCACCTGGTCCTGTTTGACGAACCTTGGCCTCGTCTTACTTTTATCGCCCGATTTCTTGTCCACCAGACAGATCAGTGCCTTGACCGTGACTTCCTCCGCGGCGCAATGAATGTGCATGACCGCGCTGTATCCCGCGCAAATGATACTCTTGTGTTCTAGAATCACCACTTGCGCGTCGAAGACCTTCCCGGTCTTGATAGGGTTGTTGCTGTCGCATAGGACAAATCCGGGACTGACGTCTTCCTCTTCGATGCCCTTTAGCTTGATCTTGACATTTTCCCCAGGTCCAACAGACGTCACCTCCTCGTCATCCGACCACAGCTGGTCCACCGTTACTGCCGTCTGCGTTTTAAATTTAAAAAAAATAAATTATTCCCATAGACACATACATCATCTCATTTATGCTACAAAATGTAAAGCGTTAAAAATATCACATAATAAAAAAAATATCATTACTTTTCTACATTAGATTGGTGCAGAAAATGATCTGTATCTGTTAAATAGTTAATAGTGAAATTATAGTTCTAAAACAAAATTTTTATTGTTTAAAACAGTAGTTATTGGATTTTAAAAAATCTAAAAAGTTTTTCAATCGTTTCCATAAGAAACTTTGGACTGCAAATTTTAAAAAGGAACTTATAAGAGAAGGCAACAAAAAGTTTGCGCCAACGTAAAATATAATTTGGATTTAGAATATAAATTAATTCCAAATTAATTCAAAGCAACAAAATATATATACGTACCCTATTTGGCATAACGAGCAACGACTGTCCTTTTTTGGCTTCACCTGCTTCGACCTTGCCCATAACTACTGTCCCCATGTCCTTATATTTGTCGACGATCGGCATGATAAAAGGTCCATTGCTCTTGCGATTAAGCGAGGGTAGCGAATCGATAAAAGGTATGAATGGTGGGCCGCTGTACCAATTACAGAGATGTTCGGGTATCGGATCCTTCAAGCCGATACCGAGCTGACCAGAAACTGGCATGAACGTAAGATCTTTCGCAGGATTGAATCCTAATTTACGGAGGTATGGCAGTATCTTATCCCTGAAAGATACACGGTTTTCTATTCGTGTGAATCGATGGAAACGCAATATTATCTCATCATCGGTGATCAAAACACGAGCAAAAAATATATACTTTAGAAATAAAAAGGATATTAATAATTTTAGTAATCTTTCTCTAATAATTCTTAAATTTCCAATTGATTTCTCGAATAAAATCTTTCTATATATAAACGTATATTCTGACAGAAAATTTCTAAATATTTTCTATTTCTAAATCTCGTGCGCACTCGATGCATACCTGCATTCATTGTATCGGCCCTCGTCCCACTCGACAGTAGGATCGTCCATCTTATTCACTAATACAACCAAATGCTTGACACCCGCGGTTTTAGCAAGCATAGCGTGCTCTCTCGTTTGACCCCCTCTGTCGAAGCCCGTCTCGAATTCGCCTTTCCTCGCGGAAATAACGAGGACCGCTAAGTCGGCTTGCGCCGCGCCGCCGATCATATTCGGTACGAAGCTTTTATGGCCGGGTGCGTCTAATATTGTAAAGTGCTTTCGTTCTGTCTCAAAGTAGGCTCTTCCTACTTCAACAGTCTTCCCCTTTTCCCTCTCTTCTTGGTTTGTGTCCAGCGCCCAACTTAAGTACCATGTTTCTCGACTTCTTTCTTTCGCCTCCCGCTCGTATTTCTCTAAGGTACGTTTGTCAACCATTCCCGTGAGTGCCATGATCTGACCTCCGATAGTTGATTTCCCAGCATCTGCAAAACACCATATATAGTGCCATCTAACAATCGACAGCATAAAATATATATCGAATAACTCTCCTCCGTGAACTTTTCTAGTACATTTATATTTCATCTATATTCTTTATAAATTTATTACTTACCCACATGCCCTATGAAAACAACGTTAACGTGTTCCTTTTTGCTTTTAGTGTCTTCCGCTACTTTGACAGGTTTCTTTTTGGGTACTTTAACAACCAGCTCTTCGTCCTCATCGTTATCAGCCTAAAAATAATACAAAGTACAATATACCACTAATAAAATAACCACTTAAAAGAAATCTGTCAAAAGTCAATGCAACTTATCTAGAACTGTATAATAAAATATATATATCACTATCAAAGAAGTATGCGCTCAAGTTTTCAGTCAAAATTATACTTACTTCCTCATTTTCCGGAGTAAGCAAAGGGTCTCCATCAACTGCCGCTTCTTCCCAGGAATCTGCAGGTTGATGTTCCGGACTGGTATTTAGTTGATCGTTGACGTTCGGCGGTGGAGCCCCTCCCCCAGCAGGAGGTTCCTCAACTCGACTGCCAATTGGATCTGCCAGAACAACGGGCGTGGAGTTTCCTATAAAAAATAAAACACTTCTTCAAAATCTTCAGAATAATATATACTCAAAATAACACAAAGAGATACATAGGTTTCTCAATACAGATAACAGATTAAAAAGAAATTTGATTAGATAATGATATGTACAAGTCAATAAGTCATTTACATTAAATCTTGTGACTCTCTACGAAAATAATTAATTTACCAATCACTTTGTTAATTTTTATCTTTCCCTTCATGTCAAATATTTACGATAATTTCCTACATAAAATCGAGTTAAAGCTAAATATACATATTTTCAAATCTTTCTAAAGCAATTATAAGAAAATATACTGCAAAGCTACAAAGACAGATATCAGTTCGGCTTGCGTCCTACCAATGTTGTACACAGTACATCCCTAAGATATTTATTCAAACTTTGGCACGGTATTTTACCGACTATTGAAACTAAACGCAAAACGTAGATCAAACGTACACAGATAGTAAAACTTTTTGCGCCACGTCGAAGATTGTAAGATTAATGAAAAGACTTTGATCTTCAATCGAGGCGCGTCGAATGTCATATAACGCGCTAGATTACAAAGGAGCGGGACGTCATTAAACAGAAACAATCGTAATTAAACACCCAACAAGATGATAAGATATACGCAGCGACACAATCTCATCCGCCGTGTCTCGCCTCTCCTATTACAGCTTTCGCTCACAAGGTCCCATATCCCATATCCAATTTCGACAATGGTGTAACGAACCGAACTGCACACTCGGCAAATAACGTTAACGTAAAAAGAACAGTCGCGGTCCGAAGGCACGGAGGGCGGGGGGTCAGAACGGAGGATTCTTCTCACATACAAATGAAACCATATGGTATCCGAGAGCGTGACATACGGCGTGGACGCTCCGCGGGATCGACCTCCACGGAAACGTGACGCAACGAGGCGTCCCGCCATGCGTTCGCGATCGTTCCAGCGCGGAGACGGGGGACCTCGCGCGGGGGTGGCAACGAGACGAAGGGGTTATAGTCGTGGCGACGGGACCGCGTGCTCGTATGACAACACGACGAACGCGGCGCTCCCCCGCGCTCTCAGGCGGAGGAGGGGGAGGGTAAATTCCGCGATCAGCTGGATGGGACACTGACCATGGTGTATCTCGACGGGCACGGAGGTGGTGGTGGTGGTGGTGGTTACGGTGTTCATGACGGCGGCAGCGGCGGCGGCGGCGGCGGCGGCCGCGGCAGCGGCTGCGGCCGCAGCCGCGGCGACGTTGCACGGACTGCTGTCGGCCGTCGTGGTCGCGGCGACGTTGCTCTGTGGCGACGAGCTGATGCAGAAGGAAGGCACGAATTCCGCAGCGTTGACATTCAGGGTGGAGAACTTGCTCTCGATGGACTTGTCCTGCGACGTAGGCGGGCCGACGATGTCGCCGTTCGTGTCCGCCTGCTGTTCCCACGAGTCTGGTGCTATGCTGTTCGCCATATTAATCAGGTTGTTTCGGCGCACACACAGCCGGCCCGCTAGGCTAAACGGATAATACGATTCTCGCGATCGAGGGAGGGTGGGAGAGAACGAGAGAGTGAATGAGAGAGAGAGAGAGAAAAAGAGATAGAGATAGATAGCAGGGTGATTGGGACACGAGGTGAGTCGCACACGCCGCAATGTGAACCACCGCGCGCGCGTTCCGTTCCAATCCGATCCGATGATCCACCGGGGGGGTTACCGGGCTCGGGACGGGTCTTAAAAAAATAGTTATCTTTCCAGCGCACTCTTCGCGTACACACACACACACCCCGCGTACACGCGCGTACGATCGCTACTCCGCAGTCCGCGTGCGTGCGTGCGTGCGTCCCCCGTGGTCTGCTTCGTTGCTGCTCCTCGCTGCTGTGCTGTTATTGGTGCTGAGATGGTGCTGCTGCTGTTCCGCTACCGCCGCACTTCGACCTTCGAGACCGGAAGTAGCGGAATCGAGACATCGCGATTCGCGACGAACCACATGGCGATAAACACGGGCGCGCGCGGACGTCGCGAGCCAATCGCGGACGAGAACGCTGGACCAAACGCTGGGCCGCTTTTAACTTAACTAGCGCGAAGCCAATCGGACGAATGACCGAGATGACGGCTCAATTAAAACCCCGTAGCTCAATCAGAATAAAGAAAACTAATCTCGAGTTTAGTGAACTTTACTCCGATTGGTAAAATTTCAATTCACTCTCAAACCTAATTCATAATCTGATAAGAGGAGTTACGAATTATTTGATAAATCGATATAATAATAATATAACCAACATAACTCTCTTTAATGAGTTTTAACAATTTAATTTTGTTATTTGTTGAACAATATACCATGTAATTTTTAAATATATATAATAACATATGTGCATTACTGACACAAAGTAATTTTCTTTTAAATATCGAAATGAACGGAAATTGTAAGAATTGCACATAAAAATCTAAATTTAAATCGATAAAGGAATATGAACGGCGAAGAGATCACGATTTAGAATTTCAAAAATTTTATTAATATTTCCGAGAATTTTTTATATTTCCAGGAATTTGCTACATTTGTTAAATATTTTATTGCTATATTTGCAGATACAATTGGCAGCAGAGTATATCGTACGTGTTTTGTGTTCTACCATTCTACACCGCTCAAAGCTTGTCCTAAATTTTTTTTGTCCTACATTTTTTCTCTCTTTCTCTTCCATGTATAATTATACATTTATCTCATTTCAAGTGCAGAAAGCGTAACGTGGTGCATCTACAAAGAGCAAATTCATAAGCTTCTGTATTCAGTCCATTCTGGCCCATTCATTCAGTCGCTCGGTTCCGGAGTATTTAGACTGTTTGGAGTCTTCGATCTTCGCGAGCGTCGCGGAACGTTTTTCCGTAATTTTTCCTTTGGCTTAGCGTTGACGAGGCCAAATAACTCACCGAGATCATGTCGCACATAGATATATTGGCGTCTATCCTGAAATCCATGGACAAGCCGCCGCCAGTGAACGAGAAGCAGAAGGCCCTCATGAAAAGTTAGTTGATTCCCAACCTAAAAATGCTCGCTCTTTAGAAAAAGTGGGAAAAAAAAGAAAGAAAAGAACGGTTTGATATTTTATGTTGGCTCATGCAAATTTATTTCGATTATGCAGAACAGCAGGAGGAATTGCAGAAGCGTCAGAAAGCGGAGGCGGAAAAGTTGAAGCTCTTCCGGCTGAAGGTGAAGTAGCTTATAGTAGTTGCACTTTCATACCTTTTGTCTAACAAAGCCTAATCAGTAATCAGTTCGTCTAACGCGTTACCTTCTTACGTAGGTCGAAGAGAAGATTAACAAGTTTCTACAGGATGACGACGCGAAGGAATACAAATTTCCTGTCATGGATAAGATACACAGGGGCATCGTGTAAGTGCGTTGTTTTGGAAACATTTATACTTGTGGAATATTCTTTTATGATATATCAATGTCCTGGGCTTCAGTTATGACGTAGCAGAAGTAGCGAATGTTCTGGCATATTCCTTCGGCGAGGAAGGCTACGATCGTTACAGCATCATCTTCAAGAGGGAATACGCACCTTCGGAGGATCATTTAGTCGCGCTGCACAATGGCGAAGAGTGGAACGAGGAAGTTGCGAAAAGACTGAAGGAGGAGAGAGAAAGAAAGGCTAAGGAGGAAACGGAGTACTCGAAGTCTAAGAAACGAAAAGAGAATTTCGTGCCCAACAACTACTACAAGGACAAATATCAGCATTTGATCGGCAAGGAAGCCGCCTTGGAAGCTGCTAGGAAAACGGAAGCCAGTAGTAGTTATGGATGTGGTGCGTATAGATATTAATACTGATATACGAGTTAGAGCCTGGTGCATAGAAAAACTTGAATAGTAAGCAAATTGATAACTATCTTAAGTTTTCGACAACGCTTGACTGTGATTGGTCAACTTCAGTTTTTCTATGTGCCAGGGCCCTTACCTAACTTTTACTGCAAACTCAACCTTTCCGTTATGGTATGACTCCATTGGAAATTATTATAAAATAATTATATAATGTGCATTATTTTAAGATCTTACAACGAACAAGCAATATTCGTATTTGCAGTAAAGATTACGAAACATTGTTATAAAATTGAGTGACTCGTTCTATATGCATGTAATGTAATAATGGAATTGTTTTTTTCTCGCAGTTCCTAGTGAAAACAAGAAGGATCAAAGGAGTATAGAACAAACTCTGGCCGATATACGCGCCAAGAAGAGGAAACTGGAAACGAATAATGAAGCCAGCAATTGCAGCGACAACAGTACAAAATAGTGCTATTATATAAATAATCATAGGCATACATAAATTATATATCCAATTAAACGTGTAAATAATTTCAACGTATTAGATATGTTACAACGTTATTACAAGTTACTATATTATACGCACCATTAGGGAAGCTGCGTGGTAGTCTGATTTGTTTAATTTCCCTTGTTCATTAAATATACTACGAGGTACTATAATGGTTCTACGATGGCATTACAATTAATGTTTACCTGCCTGGATTAGAAGTGCAACGAGTCACTTCTATATCGTCTCACTATGATACGTGTATTTATTACTGAGGAGAGAGAATTGAGTCTTTTATATACAATATAATACATCGTCTCGCATGTGCATATATATATATGTATATACATATGCATAAGCATTTGTTTCTGCGATATTTTTCTTCGCCTATATAAATTATAAACGGCTCGGCATCTCTATTTCCAATTTAGAGATATTCCGTGGTGGTGTATTTAGGAACTGAAGTTCTCGGAGCCGGCCTCGGCTTCGTAGGCGATGGAGACTCGAATACGATCTGTTCTTTCAGAGCAAGCAGCTTTGTGAACTTCTGGTTCGTCGTGGATTTGTACAGTTCCAGGCCTCGGGCGATAATAACGTCTCGCACATAGGCTGCATTATTTTGTACTAATTTTCGCTAAGGGAAAGAAGTGAAATCTTGTAAAATTCGAATTTATTCACAATGTGCAATTTAATATAGCAGGGAGACACTCGTTTTACCTCTTGCTTCAATTTCGGATCCGTAAGCGAGACGATCAAATGCTGAACTTCGATTCGCATCACGGATACGAGCACGCCGTCTATCGTAGATATAAGCTCGGGTGTGGCTACGCTAAGACAGTCTTCTAACAAACTGACGTAGATCTTGGAAAAAGTTAATATATTGTACGTCAACGGTATCCAATAATCATTTGTCTGAAACGCTGGTACACCGATACCAAGATCATCGAGTTCGGTTAACAGCTTCTGGAGATTCTGACTAGTTTCCAGATTCGTCGGTCGCCAAGTGTCCTCCGCTACGTGACGTTTCACCGTATCGGCACAGTTATTTCCCGCGTCCTGGATAGCTTTGGCTAACGGTGATCTAAGTTGCCCGTCTAACTGATAACGAAAGTCCATGCCAAGCTGGGTCAACTGAAAATTGAGTTATTATAAACTTGTGTTGAAATTTGCGTTTATAGTACGCAGACACAGAGGCCATATATATCTAAATATAGTACTTCTGCGAATAGGACTATCGCTAAGATTAGAATGTATACATACCTGATCGCAGTGACTTCGAACAGTGACAATGCATTCTACCAATGTGCTTAGCGTAACTTGTGGCACAAACAGCTGCTGAGCTAAGTGCGACGTTAAGTGCTTCACCTCCTGGCTGCACCATACAACCAAGCCTTGAACGACAACGAGCAAGTCAAATAAATCCACTGTTCGATCGTAAAACATCTGTGGCTCTTATCGATGCTAAATTACCGGAAGTGCAATTTGTAGATTTAGGGAAGGTTTTCAGGAATTCTCTCGCTATCTCCACTATATTGCTGAAGGCGATCGCGCTGAGCTGCTTCACGTAAGCCACGGTCGTACCATCTCGCTTGATCCTCTTCAGTCGCGCCTTCAGCACCGCGCTGCACAATCGCAGATACAAGTGGCACGCTTGTGCGCTCCTATTCAGCTGTATCAGGAGCTTGACCGCGCGTCGTGCGCTTCTCAAACCGCCGCCCTGCAGCGATTTCGCTTCCGCGCTCAACTCCAGTTCCTTGGTTAGCACGTTCACCAGCGAGCGACCTCTCTCGTTCACCTTCGTCTGGATCTCCGTCAGCAGGGGCGTTGATTCAGTGTCCTTCAAGTAGACTTTTGCCTTCTCCAATAAACCGTAAGCTTCCTCGAAGTGACGTTGCGCTATGCAAGAGTCCAGATCCTCGGCTACTTCCAGCACCCATTCCGGCGGCGGTTCGTAATACTCCGAGTCATCGTCATCGTCCATCCCTGGTAAAAAAATTTCAACGATCTTAAAAATGCTCGACGAACAAAAACTCAAGAAAATGAACGAAAATGAATGAAGATAGGACACGTATCGCGAAACAAAAAATTCCTACGGAATGCAAGATCTTTCTGCCTTACCTAACGTATTCGATTCCAAAGACATCGAACGAGACGGCGCCGCTTTGTCCTCCTTTGGATGCTTGTCGTTATCCGGTGCGTCGACTGAATTCTCCTCCGCCAGCTTTGCTCTTTTCGCTTGCTCGCACTTATCCAACCACTCTTTCTGTAAGATAAGTATATTCAAATAATACTCCGACGTGATTTACGATCGTTGTTTTCGAGCGCACTAACTTTACTTGTCGCTGTGGCACACTGGAACACTCTCGTATCGGAGAACGCCAACAGTTTGAACGACAGCTTCACGGTGCCGTGATCCCTCACGTTGACGATCGCCAGACTTTCCAAGTTATAAACTGCCTGCATTTTGTATCTAGGCGGGCCGCGTCTGCCGCCATTCGCCAGCCAGGACGCGACCATCAGGACGTCGTTGAACAAGTATGCGTGAATTCTCTTTAACGGCGTACCCTCGATCGGATCCAACTCGAGCAAGGAACCTTCGTGTAAGCACACGCGTCCTGGAGTCTCGGCTAAGCTCTGTAAAAAAAAAAAGAGGAAAAAAAGAAGAAAATAAAGCATATAAATCTTTCGTTGATATTTTACAAAATATTTCGTTCGTCGAATGCCAACCAGAGCGCCTTCCACATTTTCAATCAGCTGAATGAGTTTCTGCTTCTGCTCCTCCTCCTTGGACACGGAGTCAGCCAAGTTCTCCTGCTGCGACTCGGGCAGATCCTCGAAAACAACCCCCGTCGTTCTGGTGGAGCCCAGCGTGCTCAGCAAGGCACGCTGCTCGCTCAGGAGCTGTGACAGCTGATACATCTCGCTCTCCAAGTGCGAGATCTCCTTGGCGGTTTCGATGAACTGCATGTAGTTCTGGTAGACATTCCGTTTCAATTGAGCGGACGTATTGTTCGCCAGTTCCTGAATCTTCGCACGCTGCTGCCTCAATTCGTCCGCACCGACGCATTGCGCGCTCAGCTCCTTCACGACTGTAAGAAGAATCAAACAGCATGACAGATACAATTCACGTTTATTGTCCTTCGCATATTTGTATATTTTTATATTTATCCTCAATTTCGTATACAATTAATTGGCAAACGAGCTATTTATGTGATTACGTCAGATTGAAGAGACAGTGCGCGATTGAGTGCGATATAAATTCTAAATATTTCACGAACAAGTGTCACATTACTGAAGACAAAGTACGATCAATGCCGTGACGATTCCTCTTTTTCAAACATCGAGTTTCGCATCCCTTAACGCGGGGTATGCATCCCCCCGATAACTCACATTTCTCCGGGTTAAAGTCCTCGGCAGCGAAAACCTTCGCCAGGTTATTATCGGCCATCGCGAGAGGATCGGTTGTCCGCGGGGGGGGAGTGTTTTTACTATCGTCAACAGCACCGGTTACGTGCCCCTGTCATGTTACGCTCCCGTCGAGTCGCTTCGCCGTCGCCTGTCACAAATAAATCAACATGATTTCGCGTCGGTTTACACCTCCGCCCCGATCTAACCTCGCTCGACGTATCCCGGATCCCGGGGGCCAGGGGCCAGTCCGGCCAGTGCGCCGCCGAGAGCGCCAGAGCGGTCAGCGGAATCGGGACGATCGGTAGTATCGGAGTTCTTCGTTATCCTCATCACACTTTTACCGATGATCGGACAGCAGTTATTCGCTAAGATCAATTACCGACAAATAGTATCTCCGTCGGCGAACCTATCGAGTCGTGTCGAGCGCTCGATTTCGAACAAAATGCGCTAGATAACGTTATCGCCGACTCCGCTTTACCCCGCGCATGTAATTCCGCATATTTATCCGTCAAATACAATCCCGACGCGTATAGATCGACGTTCAATTCGCTCGAGAAATAATTCAATTCGCATTTTCGTGGCCGCGTAAACGATGATATTCGCGAGACGAGTTTTCCGGATTGAATCGGGATCGATCTTCGGTAGCTTATAAGGACGTATCGCAAGTGTTCCTTTCAGCTGGGAGTGTGGCGGCTCCTGTAATCCGGCTACTCGGAGGCTGGTTGTGTTGGAGGGTCTGAGGTCGGGGGCACCTGCTGGTACGGGGTTCACGTTGACTGGGCGTCCGCGCTAAGCTCGCCATCAATATGGGCACCCCGGAGGAGTCCGGGGTGACCAGGTTAGCTAAGGAGAGGCGAACCGGGCCAGAGGGGAAACCCAGCAGCCAAAAGTCTCCGTGGCGGGCAGTAGTGGGATCGCGCCCGGGAGTGGGACCGCATCGGCAGCCTGGTTGATATGATCCGACACACCAACTTTTTGCACTTTTTTTTCAATTTTCCAACGATCCCCAAAGCCCTCCCGTACGCTTTTGCAAAAAATCTGATTTTTTCGAGGCACTTTTTGTTGTATTTTTTTTTATATATTTATAGCTACACGACGTTCTCTAATGTTTACCGAGAATTCGAAGACAAACTTCGAATTTGCATTGCTTTTCTTGAGTCAAGTACGAATATCGTTAGCCTTCGGGGATTATACTGATGTGTTATTTTAGCATGTTTTATTTAAATAAAAAATTAGAAATTAAAGAGATTAAAATTTTATATTCCAAGAAGGGTAACACTGATTCTTGTGTGCAGACTGAACTTATATATTTTAAAGAATGACTTTATACTCTAATTTGTATTAATTTTAATGCAAGTGCAATAGATGTCTATTCAGATATAATGATATAATTTTAAACGATTTATAATTCACGCACATTTCAGAATAGGATTCTGTTCATGATTTTATTTGCCTATATTTCCACGTTTTTTTAATATGTGCTAATTTTCAATCACTCCTCGTATTATACAGCACATAAAATTGTGAATCGAACGCTATCCTAAACTCGTGACACGAATAGATGTATAATTAATGTCTAAAAATGACCCTTGGGCAGTTATATTTATGCAAAGTCACTTCGATCACTATTTTACGCGGTAAATAGGGCAGGGAAAAGAAGCATAACATGTTGCATTTGTGGAAAAACTTTTTTAATCCTATTATAACCATTGTCTTGCAATGAAAATGATAATGCTGTCACATAAGGATTCACTCTTGCGGCAAGGAAATAATTTACAGTACATAATATAAACACTTGAATTGCATGTTAATCAATTTCTTCCTGATACAGTAAACTTTGCCATCGCAGTCGGTTTATTCGTGCTCTTATCTAATATAAAAAAAATCTACGACTTCTGCTTTTCTTTCTTCGCTTGCTCTGCCAATGCTTCTAATCGGTCGTGTTCCGCGATTAAGGCATCCACTTCATTCGCCGGCAGTATTTTCGTCTTTGTCTTACCATCTTCGCGCGTCAATATCGCCATTTCCACTGCAAGTAAAGGATACGGACTTACAACTCAACAACTCTGTTACAAATGATTACGAGCTATTACAGAATGATATCGAAAACTGTGCGTGATTATATTAGCTTAGAGAATCGACCGCACTGATTTACATATAAATGAAAATTTACCCTTTTCGGCAGAGAGCTTGTTCATGTCTAGAGTTTTGGAGAGCACTTTGATAGCGAGCGACATTGCGTCTTTCAGGGTGGTCTCGCCCTCTTTATATTCCTGCTTCAAGGACGATACCGCCGCTGCCGAATTATTGCCGATACACGTCGCCTTCCAACCGCCGTAGTTCCCGCTGGGATCCGACTGATACAACTGATAGCCGTAATGTTTGTCCCATCCCATGTACAAGATAGATACGCCAAAGGGTCTCTTCCCACCGTATTGGGTATACGCCTGTTTAACGTCGCATAGCCACGAGACGAGCTGCTCGCAGGGTATAGCTTCGCCGTACTGAAGAAGGTATCTCTGCGCGATGAGGCGCAGCTCGTTCGTCAGGACATTCGCGTCCGAAGTTATGCCAGCCACCGAACAAACTATGTCGTCGTTCAACTTGTAGATCTTTTCGGAGAAAAACACCTCGTCCAGTAACTTGTTGGTGTTGCGTTTCTCAGCCGCCAGTAGAATACCGTCGTTTGCCAGTATGCCCAGACAAGTGCCGGCATGGCTTATAGCCTCCATGGCGTACTCGACTTGGTAGAGTCTCCCTTCCGGTGAGAAAATTGTGGTACGTGTGTCATATCTACGTGCCTGTAAGGTATAACGAAATACAGTTGATTGGCCTGTCTAAATTTAATTTTTTTTATTCTATCACGGATATAAGGAAGCAAATGTGAGTGAAATAAAACCGCTATCGATCAGAAGACTTATCTAAATAAGTGCTTATAGAATTTAAAAGACAGCTAACGTATGCATTCCCTCATGTTTTGTCAGGAGTGTCAGAAACTTTAAACCAAATACATTGACTTCATTTTAATATCCCGTGTATTAAATATGCGTCATAACAGCGGTAATTGCAACTGCGATATGTTAATATTTTAAAATTATAACAAATGTTAGTCTTGATGACAATGCACTTCCTACATAACCTATGAGAAAATACTGAAGGTGCTCCAAGAATATAACTCCAAAGCTGAATAAATGTAATGTTGAGCCGCAGTGAGGTTCTTCAACTTACCATTTTGCAAGAAGTTTTACGTTAATAAAGTGTCTATCAGTTGTGTATCAAATGCCGCTCACGAGTCCAGCACTCTGACACTTCGACTTCGCGGAATGATTGGCAGGTTGACCGAAACATGAAATTCTCGAAAGTCGTCACGCAACTCGATAGGCATATCGATAATACTTGAAATCGATATAAAAATACGGCGGAAAATACGAAATGAACAGTAGAACGTAATCACTCATCTTCCTCGCGTTAATACGATTTCATCTTTTGTTCGTTTTTTTCACGAGTGGGCAACGATATGTGATGGGAGAATTAAATACTTTCTATATGCACACTATTTATTTATTATTTCTTTTTATTAAGCCTATAATAGTATTACTATTAGTATTACTAATAGTAGTATTACGATTAAGCTTAACATACGAATAGAATTTATGCTTATATAGATTAACAAATATTCAGATCATGAAACATACACATATACGCAAATGTATCTCTACGGTTATACAGATATATTCATAATGTTATAGCCCTGAACAAACACATAATTTTTTCTTTCGCAACTTAATCTTATAGACTTCTCTGGAATATATAAAGAAACTATTTTATATCTTTTTTATTCTACATATAGACTGAGATATTTGTATAGATCACTTTTCTGTTATATGTTAATCTTACTTTCTAAATAACTCATAAGATCAAGAGACACCGCAGTGTCTCGCGTCAAGTACACGCGGAACGAGACCGACCGTGACTCTTTTACGCGACGCGACGGG
Organism: Temnothorax curvispinosus; assembly: GCF_003070985.1. NCBI lineage: Eukaryota > Metazoa > Arthropoda > Insecta > Hymenoptera > Formicidae > Temnothorax > Temnothorax curvispinosus. Next base: position 45,015 of record NW_020220377.1, on the reverse strand, counting down.
TTGCAAGTACCCGAGATGTTGAGATCTTACGTCTTTACGTGTATAAATGAAAAGATATTGTTAAAAATGATTAGCGCCATTCATAGCGTCGTCTTTTAATTAAGCTTTGCACTACAGAGGGGTGTTTAGTACCATGAGAATTATACGAGACACATTGACATCAGTGATTAAAGAGAAATAATTATTTTCTTGAGGCAATTGGCCTGTTCGTTTTCGCTGCACTTCTGAACTAGCGCAATAAGTTAGAATGAAACAAATATACTTTCTTTCATTCTAACTTATTGCACTAGTTCAGAAGTGCAGCGAAAACGAACAGGCCAAAATATCTCTTCGCTTAGTCCACTCTTAGTATAAGGTCTTTCAATTGCTGGAGTATTCGTGCATTCTCCTCGGCAGCAGCATTCTGTATCTCAGCTACATAAGTTAATTGATCATCAAATTTGCTCAAGATCTCATTCAACGCTGGTTCCTTTTCACCAAGGTCTTTTTTCATTTGTTCAAGCATTGTTGTCTTCTCCGTAGGCTGTACCTTTTTGGCACTTGACTCATTCTTCAATAAAGCCAGAAGTTTATCAGTAACTCGATCACCAGACACGCTCGAAGTGCTTGCAATACATTCGTCTCTTTCTTTCTTTTTTTTATCAATATTAAACGGTTCCAAAGTTGCAGCTGCCTCAGTTTTCTCAACTGTTTTCTTAACTGATGTATCTTGATTTTGATTAGAAATTGAAAAATTTCCATTTTCTCTATTGATTTGCTGGAGATAATCTTTTAAGGACATTTTCTGAAAATATAATTTACCAAGTAATTAAAAAGTTGAAAGAGAACGATACATTTATGATATTATTCATTTACAAGCAAGCTCAATCAAATGTTTATGAATGTGTTTTATACATATAAAAAGTAAATTATATTACCGTTTCCGTTTTAATTCCGATGACATTTTTACGCGGAGGCTGTTCCATTTCCAATTGCTCAATATCATCATCTTCAGGAGCTAATTCATCATATAACATTCTATGGAGTGAATTAGCATGAAATTCAGGAACAAACTTAGCTTGTATATTTGTGTTATGATCATCATCATGATCATCCATTTGCGTGCTCTTATCGAAGCTCTCATTTGGTGAGAATACGCAGGATGAAGAAGTATCACGAGGAGGACGTAATGGTACTTCGTAAACCTGAAATTACAGAAGGAATAAATATATTTATATAAATTATATTGATTATAGTGTACTCGTAGCGTTATTTATTTAAATACACATTAAAAAAACGTTTGCATGAAATATATTTCACCGTGTCTTTCGTTAAAGATGAGACTGCGCTCGCAGAAGAAAATCCTTTGAGATTTGCTATACGCATTCGTTCGCTTTCCCTAAACTTCCTTCTCTCTGATTTTGTCAATCCAGACACGCATCGAAGCACCGGCTTTTTCGATGAAACCTCCATCGGATCGTAAGCCGGGACTTCTGGTTCCTGTCGAACAAAACATATGGAATTATATAACGTAAATCGGTATTGATTTAAACTAGTTGAATCTTCACTGTCTTCTATACCTCTTCCCAATTTTCAGCTGAGTCGTATGCGTTCATAATTATTGGAGGCTCCTCTACCTTTGGTTTTTCACATCCGGGATCCACATTTATCAATTTTCCAAGACTGGAACACGTCGCAATATGCTCCTACAATATTAAAATATTGATTAAAACATGATATTAATTTAACAGAGATTTTTCAAAGTGACCCACGTATTTAAACCATACAATTTGAATGTATAAAACAGTGCAATACCAAAGGAAAAAGTTATTTCTTCCGGCACATAAGAATCACACCGAGCATTTCCCAAACGTGAATTCTGAGACACCTTGTTCATATGTATGTACACATGCCACGTGCATACAAATCTGTACTTTTCGTCTTACCTTAAGAAGATGACGATCTACTATGTGAGTCTTGTCCAACGGACACTCTACCTTGTCAGATACTTTACTAGTTTTCTTGCATTTTGATATATGAGACATATATTTATATTTTCGAATGCGATGCGCAGGATTGTAGGGACAGGACACTATGAGATCTGCCTCCATTTTTAGTATTCAATTCTAGAAATCAGAAAATCAGTTATTACAAAGTCATTCTTCTTTCCTCATCATTATCATATTATCGATATGAGAAATTCCTCGTTAAATATAAGAAATTCTAGAAAACATATGAAAAAAGAAATTACTTTCTAATGCGGTGCCTACCATTGACAATTGGAAGGTAGAATTTTTAAAGTTTTTCAAAACCTCTCAATTCTGTATTCGGATCAGTACTTTTTTAATATAAAATTATCTGTCGTTTCTCAATTTTTGTATAAAATACTTAACTTACTTAATACGAGTCAAAAGGTAAAATAATCCCCTGTCAAATAAAGGTTACAACAAACGTTCCCCAATCAAACAGACACATAAATATCCTTATTTTTGTTACATTGTTATTAACAAGGTCAAGCTTCTTGTTGTGGAAGAAAATCACGATTATAATATATGTAAGAAATAAAGCGAGTGCGATATATCTATATGTAATGAACATAAGTTTGCTCAACCCTCCGTCTGTTTTTTTTTGCATCTTTGGAGTATATACGTGGGTCTGTCACGTTTAACACTATTTTTGTTGCCTTAAAACATTTAGAAAAATCTGGATAAATTCACAAAACGTCTGTCTACATTGTAATTGTACGATTTTACCGTTATTTTTATAATAATCATCGTTTATTTAATATTTTCTGGCAGGTTTGTGCAAGTTTTACAATTATACCAGCAGATATAAATTTTGCATCGGACGCCATAGACCCACGTATGCAGACGGAGGGTCGAATAACAAACTGAACCTCAGATATTCAAGCAACGACCAATCTTGTCCTCTAATCAATAAATATTATCAAACATGTCGCGTAGCTCATACTAGTTCGTCGAACGGAAACTTTAATATATGTTTAGCCGAGCGAATCCCCAAAGATGCTTTAACACACACACACACAATTACACTTGTCTACCATACTTACTTGAAAATCTACGTGAAATGAAGGAAATTTCGTCGAGGTACGCTTATACCGTGAAGATCTACTTTATCTCTCTTCTTCCTTTCCTCTATAGCAAATTTTTGACCTACCGGTGTCAACAAAACGCCTCAATACACTGTAAATCAATATTCTTATTTTCTACTGGCCATCCATCTCCTTGACCGATATTAATGGCGATTGTTCACGATCATTCTCACCGATTGGTTTCCAATGAACAGTGGATCAGTCCACCAAATTAATCCTCCTGCCCCTGGCGAGTCGTTGATGGTCGTTGAGACGCAAGCACCTCTCACTGCCTCTTCACAGAGTCTTCAGCAGTCTTCAGCTTGCTTCAGCCTCTGATCTCGGATCCCGCGTTATCGCGCTCAATATGTTTACTCGAAGAGAACAAACGTGTGGCAGGGCAGACAAAGGGAAGTCTGATGTGAATGACGTAATAAAGAGATACCCTTGATATGTAAGGGTAGGGAGGGAGGGACTATTGCACTTTTTGCACTTGAAACCTTCGCTTTCTCTCTCTCTCCCTTCAATGTCCGAATATATTTTTTATCTCGTTTTAAAACTTTGGGGGATTTCAGGCTTCGGGCAAGTTCAGAGAAACAAAAGAGAAACGGATCGACTTTAATTTCCGAGTCGTTACAAATTGAGAAGAACGTTCGTGGAGTTGTCAATTTGTCTCTCTTCTGCTCTCTTTTTCTCAAACCACTGGCAACAGGTTATCTTTTATTGTTGCTTTTCAAGACAATTGAATCTAGGCATAAATCGAAAGGCGCATTTCTCGATATTTCCGTCAAAATTTCAAGGAGAATATATTTCGATAAAGGGATAGATTCAACTCAAATCTTGCGGATTTATAATCCGGAAGTGGCAAGAAGAAAATCATCGTGGTAATGGGTCGCGTTTAGCAGACACAACTGTTGCACAACTGTTGAGTTCGTCTTATTAACACTCCGCGTTGATTGGTTGGTTTCAATGGTTCTAAAAGTAAGAGCCAATCACGTTCGACTGCTACTCAGCGGCTTGGTCTGCTGAACGCGGCCATATGTAATTATCCGCGAATCGAATTTCCGGAGCTAGATTCAGAATGGCGCGAAATTTGAATAGGATTCGAAACTCGCGTCGAAGAATCCTGAACTATGGAAGCAAGCGATACAAGTGTCGTTTTGTCTTTGTTACTCATCATTGCCAAAAAAGTAAGATAGAACGATGTTTGCGTCGACCTGTGTCGCTTACTGGAAAGCTCCCAATGACTCGGTCATCGACGAGACTGCAATTTTTTTGACGATTGAAGAGCAAAATTCCAATTTTGATTCACCTTTTATCTAATTGTCTAGAAAAAAAAGGAGATACAAATTTTATGCGAATAAAATATAATTGTAAGATATATTATTGATACATCTCTTCTCTCTCGTTTCAGGCTTTAGATTCACTCGCTGAATATATATTATCCGAAGCAGTAATAAGGGACAACGCCAATTTCTTCATACACTTCAATCTTTATTTTCCATTTGACTATAATAACCCGAACTCTTTATACACTCTCATAGCCTAAGTACGTGTAAATATAATAACAGAAATTAACATATCGTAAAACTCATCGTATCCCTATTGTTTACAGATTACGCTACTGTAATTCGTGGAATGATTGCGCACTCATTAAATTCTCGCAATTGCAATTCCGTTGACAATCCCTCCAGGCAGGAATGGTGATTTCTGTTAAGTCTTATGTCGTGCGCCATTTTCCAATAAAATCGTTAAAAGGTACGAGTTCTCACACACGATGCGCAAAGCGATATGTTGCACGCAGAAGGTCGCAGGAATAATATTACGCATCGAAAATCGATATTAATCAAAAACGTCACTTTCAACGAACACGGTGTCACTTAATTATTTATCCCAGAACCTCAGAATTATAATGATGCATGCGTCGTGATTCGTCACGTGATATAAATCCCTTTCCAACGTGTGAATTACCTTTTGATATGAGATAACATTAGAAATCATGTCATAGACGAGAAATACTACAGAATAACTACAAATTTTATTTAATAAGATTTCATTAGGCTCGTATAAAGAACTTTTTGCATAGTGGAGATTTAAGAATTAGTGTTTAATGCGCACACACATGTTTGTAAAGAACACACATCGAGTTCAATCAATTTCCATATTAAATATGAAATGCAGTTTTTATTCTTCATAAAAAGTTACCAGAATAAATTAAGAAACTGTATGCAACACGCAAAACGTTTACGTTTAAGATTCGAGACGAAAGAGAAACTATTTAATATTTACATTTCAATTTTAGATTTTGCGTGAATAAATTTCCTAACGATATATATATGTACATAAATTTCAAAATTTACTTTAAGAGCAAACATGTGTCTCAGAAAGCTAATTCATTCGAGCGCTATGCACACATTTATAATTAATGCAAGGCAATAAATATATAATAAACAGATACATACACGTTTCGGTAAAATAATCCAGTACAAGTAATTCGCGATCTGTACTGTCAATATATTAAGATATGTCATATACACAAATTAGCTAACGAAGATTCCTCAATATTCGGAAACACACTCCTGCATGAGCTTATACAGATTTACATTAGTGGAAGTCAGAAAACCGATCTACTGCTACTCGTCATTCAATTCTTTAAAATTCGGTAGTTCTTAACGCACGGCAAATTTAGTCGATCTTCGGATGAACGATTAACATTTCTCATTTTGTTAAGTTCATACAGGAATTCATTCTCGCTTTACGACGCCACGTAATAATTATGCATAAATCGGAAATTCCGTAGACGATCAGTAATGCCCATGTACGATGCATTATTACAGCTCACTCTTTCTTCGCAAACGCTAGGGCATAAAACTATACGAGTGACTTAATGAATGAGGCATTTAAAAGAGTTCTTCAATTTGTCAATTTCCTTTAAAAGGAATACATGCTTAATCGTATCAATGTACGGATTTAATGTACAATATTGATATTTATACATAGTTCGAGGAACTTTTCTTACGCAATGTACAAGTGATGTATAAATTCATAAAATATTCCATGTACATCAATTCCAATATATATATATATGTATGTATATATATATATTTTTATATGTATGTTTTGTGGACATGTGATGCATATAACATTTTAAAATTTTAGGCACATCGAGCACACAAAAATGATATACGTACACAACAAGCCTTAGTTACAGGAGCACGGTAACTTTTTTGTACATATATATCTTCCAATATAATTAATAATATACAAACTAAACACAGCAGCAGTTTTATGATTTAGTTAAACCATAACGCAGCGGAACTTGTATATATTATTGTATATATTCACGTAATATCTAATAATATGTATTGTATATATATTATATATCATTGTGAGAATTAACACTTTATAAAATATTCATATTCTATTTCTTTAAATCTAAAAATATTTATAGATTTGATTACTGCAATGTAGTAACATTAATATACGTTTTGTTATATTTGATGTTTTGTACTACGAAGATATATTCGAAAACTGATTAGTTTCAAAACTGTGATAATGAGTTTTGCATAACAAATAATAACAGTATTCATCGAGAATTAATTGTCAAAGATATTCATGTAACTATCTTATACATAAAAAAAATCAAAATTATTTCACAACGATTCATTATATCAAATTTCATATTTTAATAATTATTGTATCTCTATAGGACGCTCTTTTATATACTTTCATTATATTATTCTATCGACGCTTTTTAAGTTCACTTGATATCATTTGAAATGCATGTTGTACACACATTTTATATATGAATCTTTTCGATACGAACCTTTGTAATCATTACATTCGCAGATTTATCAAAAATTAACAATCTGTCGTCGCTATTAATAATTTATATTATATATAATTTTCTGAATATTTTGTTCTGTATATTACTGTAACGGTATAAATTATTGTATCTGTAGTGATCATGCGTTTCATCAGTGCAATACCAACAACCAATGTGGTATCAAATTACTGTACTGATTATGCAAAAAATTATCAACTTTTATATCAGGCAGTATGACAACGTTGAACATTTTGGTTTTGAACCTGTATTACACGGTGTGTGTGCTTGTGGCGATGTATCTTGTTTCAATAGCAACAATAAACTTTAGTACATTTTGTACGTTTCCTGTAAAAAATTCTGATTTCTCAATCAAGAGTAGCGACTCGTTAAAATATTTCATCCCAATCTCTCAATACATATTTAAAAATTATATAGTTGACAATGCGTGTGCTCCGATAACTAAGGCAAAATTATGTACATGTGTATAAACATGTTCTGTAGATCAAGAATCTACAAATATATATATAGATTTACTTATTATATATATGTATATATATGTATAGATCTTTATATATATATTTTTTTATATAATATATATAACACGATACAACAAATACTGTTAGGTGTATCTTAAGGCACTCGTGCGAATAAAATCTAAAAACATTTGGAACAAATAAAGAAAAACAAAGAGTCTCTAACTTCAATAACAATTCATAAACGTACACACCTAACTACTGTATTTAGTTAAATTGGTCCAGAACTAGAATTGATGAAAACGCTTTCACTCTCTGTGTTAAACCTCGTAAGATAAATTAGGAAATATCGTTAAACGATCGCCGAATACAATCAATCGACCCTGTATTAATATAACATTTCATTGTAGCCTCTTAACAAGTAATATTATTAAAACTCCGTCTAAAGCCAGGAACTAGCGCTTTAAGGAATTGTTTCACCCTTGACACACTTTTTCACACTTCAATTAAAATTGTACAACGCAAACCTTCTCGACTGCATCGTTTACTGTCGCGATCGACATTCTTATAGTAAATACACTTTAAATAGTTTAAAAATCAAGTGCGAAACAGGTGAAAAGGGAGGATGAAACTATCACTGTAATAAAACCTGTGTTAACAGAGACTTTAGGGTTGATACATATTGCGGAGCAACACTATCCAGTGCTTGAACACCGCGCACATTATGAGATATAACGTGTATGTTTTTAATTTAGCTCGTATTGCACGGAGAAATTATGTCGTATAATGAGATTGGCCTTAAATCTTGCTCACTTTAAAAATTTGTCTAATATTAATATCACGAGTTTTGCTTCAATAGATCTTCTGTGTGTTATGGCAATATAGGTATTCATCAATATCTAATAACGCTTGGATGCAGATCCTCTCCACAATCTTTTCTAACGCTTACCACAGCTTTTGCATTATTAACTATAATATGAGCTATGAGACATTGTTTGTTCTACGTAAACTGTTACGTAAAATGTTTTAATAAATTTAGTAATGACAATACTGTCATAATAAAGGTTTTTCTTTTACGAAGAAAGTATATACACACGCGCGCATGTATACTTTTTGTCTTCGTATTTTACGATACACGATTTAATATCATTACTTTTAAAATAACATCGATAAAATATATAAATAAAATAACATTCAAATAAATTATTACAAAGAAAATTTCATCAACAATGATAACAACTTGGAAACAAACAACAAAGTAAAATGTTAGGCCATTTCGAGTGCGTTTAACACCAACGCACAGTGAGAATATATCGACAAATCGACATGTAGAAATTGCAAACAGTGTTATTAAGTAAATTTTTCATTATGCAAGATAAATTATTTTAATATCCCATAGCTCAGATTCTTTCATATATATCTATATGTATAATATAGGAATGTTTCATTTTTCTCCTTGCACATTATCTATCGCTGTTAGCAGAGACGTAATTGTACCATAAAACGTATTTTTTTTAACATAATTTTAACCGTATACATCTCTTACTAACATAATGTTGCCAGTGTACATATTTTTGCAAACTGGAATGACGAATTATATCCATATGTACGCGTGTATATATATATGTATATATATATATCTACGTGTTTTATATATAAGTCTCTCCATAATATAAATAAAAATTCGCAGTGTGAGCACATTCAGCGGTTGAATATCACTCGTAAAACTTTGTACAAATAAAAGACCGAAGTCTCTTTTGAAAATTGTAAACAATCGAACGTGTATTATATAGTTTTGTTAAAATCTTTGGCTAAAACATCTAATTGCGAGCTAGAAGTGTACCTTGGGTAACTCTTTGTTAATGATGACCCACATCGGTTGACTTAGCTAAAATCAGCAAATCTTTCAAAGCGTTCGTTATTTAGAAGTTAAAATTTCGATGCTGACGCCATTAACAGTGGCAGCTGGGTCGTTTGCGATCCAGCCGCGATATAAAATATTCGTATCATCTTTCATTATAACGTTTGTAGAAGATTGCACTATAAGCCGTTATAATCACAGTAACTATATATATATGCTTGTATAATCCAAATAACTTACTCGCGATTATTTATCAACGTCGTTTTCTTTCCTAGGACTTTGCTGTGTGCGGTCGAGGCACTTTGTGACATCCTACGAAAGAAAATAATGTAAAACATTTACTATATTATATGTATTGATATCAGTAATAAATATTAATTTATTCGATACATAAAGGCTAATTATTGTACCGTTATGCACTGAAAATAACCAATAATACTAATACTGAATAATAACAAAAATACATGATGTAATATACATATATGAACTGCTTATAGGCAGTTTAATAAAAAGGATGCAACGTACCTGTACCGCAATTTGTAATGGCGTTAATTCACCTACGGAACAATCACTTCGTACAACATTCGCCGGTACTAGTCTGGGGCAAGGGTTGCCTGTAAAGAGCGTGAACAGTGCGTGAATGCTTCTACGTTGTGTCAGTTCTATGTGACGGTGTTGGTATCCAGCCAAGTGCCGTCGATGCCGCGATGTTGTAGGGAACCACCTTTCGCACAGGTTGCAATATCGTCTGTGTTTTATCGTCGCCTGCAAAAGAAAACGGGATAAGAAAAGCTCGAGTCCATGAAAAGAAAAGAGAGTACCTCAAAGAAGATATTTTCTTATATAATAACTTAAATAAGATCTCTCACCTTTTCATGGTAAACTAATTGAGTTATGAGCTCGACAATGGACATCTCGCTCTTCTTGTGAACGTCCTTTGTATTGCTCTCAACTTTAATGCTCGACGTTATGACTTTGTCGTCCAACAGCTTGGACTCCGCTGTATCGAGATCTTCGCTATCCTGAATCGTAATGACCGGCGGCGATCTGGAAGTCTCTCTGTCTGAATTCGTATCGAAATTTACGTTACCCTCGGGCTCTAATATCGGCATGTTGTCTTCCTTGGGTATGATAATTTCTTTTGCGTTGCTCGTGTTATTCCCCTGATCGGTGGATCTCGATATCTTGGAATTTTTGGACGACGTCCGATTCTTTTCTTTCCGCTGTGCATCTTGATGGGGATCATCGTCGTTTCGACCTGTCGGATTCTTTCTTTTCGCATTTAAGTGTACGGTACAAGCTACTAGGCTCTCGTCCGACACAGCCTGTTTAAATGTCTTCAAGGATATTGTATTGCATTCGGGCGTGTCCGTTGTTACCGTCTTCTTGGAATCTGCTTCGTTTTTCTCAGGTGATTTTGGTTTCTTCTTCAGGAAAGAACTTTTGCTTTGCTTGGAATGTTTTCTATCAGACTTCTCGGCATTAGGTATATTCTCAGTCTTGTTGTGTTTATTTTCCGTGGGTGTACAGCCCTTATGAGGCCCAATGTCGTTATGACGGTCTTGAGAAGCGTCATTCGAAGGCACGTCCGGGAAGTTGTTGATATCGAAACTCGAGCCCTGCTTTTTCTCCGCGGCTGTCTTTGGTCTCGCGTTACCGTTCGCGCTGTTCGGCACGTCGTATCTGGATTTCGAAAGGCACTTCTTCAGGGTCTCCTTGGCCGCCAAAACTTCTTTTATCAAGGAGTCATTGCAGCAGAAATTCTCCCTCGTCGCAGCGAAACTCGTTGCCTTGCAACACGGAGTTTTCGAAGAGACCTCTCCGACAGAGCCAGCCGCGCTGTTCTCCAATGCAGATCTGTCATCGCCGCTAATATCGATCTCCACGACACGTTTATCTTTCCCAAGCGAATTCTTGCCGCCAGGGGAAGCCTCGGATTTGTTATAACGTTCCAACTTCGCAGTTTGATCGCTCGCCTCTTCAGATGCATGACGCGAACTGTAACAGATGACAGGATCAAGTTTCGGCATAGATACATCCAAAAGATCTGTATTGCTGTTGTCCGTGATCTCTAACTCCAGTTCGAACTGAGTTGGAATTGCGTCCGCCGAATACAATTGCTCGGTGTCGCCATTCTCGATCATATGCCTTTCCAGCTCGCTATGATTATCGTCTGGCGAAGCAGGTAATATCTCTATGGTCGACTGGCTATCGTCCGAAGACTCGACTTTAATGACAGTGCTGTTATCCACCTCGAAATTATCCAACATACTCGCGGAGTCGTCCTTAAGCAGATCGATGTCCTGCAGAGGAGTGCAATCGTTGTCCATATCGCTGGAGCTCAAACGTTCCTTCTTTATCATAATTTCGCTGGCGTTCTTGCTGAAGAAAGAATCATCATCTCGCTCCTTCCTCTGCTCCTTGCCCTCTACTCCAATTTGTAAATTATGTTCTTCGGACGATGTTTCGCTCGGACCGGTTAATTTTGCGAAACAGGTTTCTATCTTCGATGTTGCCTTCAACTCTTTTAATGCGAGCTTAAAGTTCGAGCTGCTTGGGTGTTTGAGAGTATTCTTCTGGTCAAGCTTATCTAAAATCGTATCTTCGTTCGCATCCACCGCCTGTTCGCAATTGATATCAAAACTATCAGTCTTGTACTTATCGCATTGAGAGGTAGTTTTCTGTGAGTTAGCTTTTTCAGATGACTGATTGATATCTTTATCGGGCGAAGTAACGTCCGTCTTCGATCGTGAATTATTGTCACGAGATCTTGATCTACGTTTATTGTCCTTATCGTTGGTTGACTTGTAACCCTTGAACGACGCACTCTTCTTCGGCGTGGTGCAGGTCTTGGTATCCCTAGAATCCGTATCTGGGGATGGAGCAAAATTTACATCAATCCTCGACATGTCACTGAATCTTCTACAGTCGTAATCTGACATTCTCCTCTGCTTATACTTAGCCGGAAGTAGGTCGGACGTTGAATTCGACCTGGGCAAATTATAGTCACCTTGCTTTCCTTGACGATGGCTATCCTTGCGACTTGCGGAGATTTTGTCGATAGCTCGTAACGTAACGGAGGTCAAAGTTAACTTCAAATCCTTCACCATGCTGTCCAAGATACGGTACCTTTCCAACTTGACCTCCGGTTGCCATTTCGCACTCTTGGCGATGACGTTCTTGCAGCCCTTGCTCAGCTCGCATTTGAATTCCGCGCTGGCCGACGTTCTCTTGATAATTACCTTGGGAATCTTCTCGGAGATGCGCAAGGAATTCTTCTTCGTTTCGCATTCCATCGCATTCGTTCGCATTGAATCGGAGGAATTACTGCGTCTCGTAGAATGTTCTGTCTCATCGCGTCCCGATCTTCTGTACTTCTTGACCGGCACTTCCGAATGGCTCGAGCTCTGTCTCTTCCGTGTCACTTCTGGAGATGACGACCTGTTCCTTTCCTGTTTCCTCAATTTCAGTATAGGTATCTTTTCCTCGTACTTTCCCGAATCTCTCGGCTCCTGAAAAGTCATACTGTTGTAAACCGAATTATCTGCGAGATCGGATCTCGAGGTACTCTTTATTTTTACCTTTGATATGGTGATTTTCTTAACGTTCTTGCGTTTAACGCAAACCTCGTCGGCATCGTCGGCTCTCACTATTTTATTAGAGTGCTTCTCATCCAATTTAATCTTCATCTTGGGAATCTTATTCCTATTGGACTCCTGCAAAAAACTTTCGGAATTGCTCTCGCATAAATCCTCGTTCGTGAGTGAAGCCCGATCCAAGATATTTGCTTGAGCAGGAGTTCCTTCGCAAACCGCTGCAATAGACGGAGTCCCTGGACGAGATCTCGCGTTTCTGATGATCATCTTTGGTATCTTCGGTTGGCAGACCGATTTGTTAGCTATGTCATCCTGTGTAACGGAAGAGGAACCCACCTGCGTAACAAACTTCGAGCTAGTCTCGCTTTTCTTGATGACGAGTTTAGGGACCATCTTTGTGTTAGCGTTGCAATCTACCGCGCGCAAGTATGCTATCTTCTCACAGCTGCTGGAAGAAATTTCATTCTGCTCCTTGTTTTCGTCGTTATTCGGCGTTGCTTCAGATTCCTCGATCGCTGCAGCCGACTCGACCATTGGCACGGTCTCGTCGATCGCCTTGCTTTCAATTTCAGTTATTACCTCCGCGACTCGAGGCTCCTTGGTAGCTGACATCCTCGACAGGGACAAATGATCTAAAATTGAATTATCCTGGAGCGAATTAACCGCGCCTGTAAAATCGATCGACTCGTCGATGCTACACAAACGATTGACGGCGTCTTCCTGGATCTGGCTCGTCTCCCACACCATCGGCACCATGCTGTCTTCCTCCGTGAAATCGTGCTCGGCCATTTGCGTCAGCGTGCATCTGTCCTCCGCATAAATTCCGCAATCGGAAGAATCCATGCATAGTAACTTGGAATTGATTATGCTGTCGCAATTGGGATTCTCACTCGCCTCAGGTTGTTCACACTGCTGCTTGTCGCCTTTAATAATGCTCTTGATAACGGTGAACTCCGATATATTTTGCTCGCGCCTCTCGCATGCGAATAAATCGCATACGTTCTCTTCCGCTCGTAGATTCAAAGCAGTGGCTGGTGTAGATATTGCCGTAGAGCAACAAGTGTCGACTTCATCGTTTCCTTGATCCTTCAATGAAACTTCAGCTTTTTGTCCGTCGTTCTCCGGCTTTTCCAATTGCTGCTCGTTGCCTTCTTCGTCGAGGGTTCGTTCTACGAATGCGACATCAGATGGATTTTGCGAGGCAATCGGTTCGTCTTTTTTAGATACCGCAGAATCTCCTTTGTCACGAGTGTCTTGTTCATCTATCTGATCGAAATTAATCTCGGTCAAAACATTCGATTCCGTTGCAGGCGCAGTTTCTTCTTTATCTTCGCGAATGATCGAGGGTGATAAAACTTGTTGAGATACAGTTTCCCGATTCACGGCAGAGTCTGAATCATCTCTCGCCGAATCATCGATTTCATCATCTCGTTCATTCGAAGTAAGCGCGGATTCTTTCACAGTTTCTGTGTCTTTTGGTTCATCAAGCGAGTCCTTAGATTCAACGTTTAATTTAGACGAATTTACGACTTTGGTAGAATTTTCATCCGAGCTTTCTTTCGTATTTGCAACTTCAACATCGAATTTATCTTCTTTTGGAGAGACGCAACGAGGATGCAAATCTTCTACTATATGTTCCGTTAAGGCTTCCTTGTCTTCAACATAATTCGTAGAACAACGGTCATCTTCTGGATCGTGAATTTTTTCATCTGTTATTTTAAAAGAATACGATTGCGCTTTTTCAGCGAGTTCAATCGGGTCAGATTCGTCTTTATCAAACTGAGATTCTTGCTTTTCTGTATGCTCATCGTTACTCTGCGTACTCGACGATAAATTAAGCGTGCTTGCTGGTTTATCGCTAACTGGTTTATCTGCTGACGCATCGTTTTGATTATTACATCCACTTTCTTGCTCATTACATAAAACCGCGTCCGATTGTTCACACTGCAAATCATCATCCCGAATTGAACGTAGATCCTCAATGTAATTGCACGTTGTGTGATGTAATGTTGGCTCATTCACGTCACAATCCACCTTACGATTGCCGTTGTCGGAAGAATCTTGCTCTGCGGGCAGAAACGGGAAGGGATCCAGCCGTTTCTGCGCGACAAATATCTCGCTGAAATTTAAGTCTTTAATATTATCGCTGTTCCTCCTGTCGATGTGGGAAGAATACGACTTAATTGACTCCATCGTCTCTTCCCAACATGCGGCTCTTGGTTCCAGAAATAAATTCGATTCAAATACAGAGCTTTCGCCATACCCTTTCTCGTACTCGAGATTGTCCGCAAATACTTTCGTCTTACAAGATTTAACACTGGACGCAGGTTGGCTGTCTAGATTGTACTGCTTCTCGAGGAAATCCAAATCCACGATATTCTTCTTGTTAGTTTCCTTGCTCTCCTGACCGCTCTTGTTCGCGTACAACTTGTCCGCGTCATCGTTGAAGAATTCTAAATGCGACGTACTTCGAGCTTTCGCGCAATTAACGTTTTTGTGAGCATTCTTACTTGACATATAATCAACGTGTTTTGTCGCAGGCTTGGCGTCGACAGGATCGACCTCCCTCTTCCTACCGGCGACAGTGACGTCGCGATTTCTTTTGAATATCTTCCGTAACTTGGAACAATTGTAATAATCGTACGACGGAGATCTCGCAAAATACTGCTCGCGGGAGTTACCGTAACCGTCCTTTACGCGAGCCTCCATAATCAACTCGCGATACGTGAATCGAGGATTAGGACTGTAAGTTATCTTTCCGTCTTTGGTGGTGTACACAGGAACTGTATTTAGGTTCTCCAACTCGTCCGTGCTGGAGAAGGTCGGATTCACGTAACCGCTGGTGCTCTCGTACAGGTCGAGGTTGCCGAATCTACCGTCATCCCTCTTTGGTCTTTTCCATCTGTCCGCACGCCTGTCGCCGGCCTCTGTACTTTCGTTCGGAGCAACGTCAAAGTGATTGTAATCAAAATGCACAGGATTATCGTAATTAGTACCTTCCAAGCTGGGCTCGACCGTACCTGAAGAAGTCGACGGAACCGCGTTTAATTTAGACGTAGCATCATCTTGAAAATTTCTTCCACTTCTGCATGAAGAAGCGACGGTCGTTTCTTGGTGCTCTTTCTTCTGTACGTTGACATTCCTCGATCCTAAGTATGGTGAATTATCCGAAGAGGCTTTCGATTCTTCATTGCAAAAGTTGCTAACAGCGACCTTCCTTTCTGCCTCTTGACTCTTCCTTCTGACCGTTGCGTGCTCCGATCTTGAAGTTTTCAAGGCGCTCGATGCTGGTTCAGATTCGGTATTAACATTATTCGAAAGATCGGTATTATCTCGTAAGATCATATCGCAACCAGGTGGTTCTGTACAGGTATTTGAAAACGTACCGTTATCTTTGTATGCGTCATCGATCAATTCTTGTTCCGACATCGAGCTTCGCCTCTTCTTCGAAACAACCGTCTCGCTGTTCGTGTCCTCCTTGAGCTTCATTTCCGTATTGTTGTGATTCTCGTGAGCTTCATTAAATGCAGATGCTTCCGTTACAGTGGACGGCGATCGATTGCACTTCTCGTAATCCCGGCGATCCGCTTTATCGCAGACCATCTTCTTGTCGCACTGAATCTCCGTTATACTCGTCGAGTTCGATCGGGCTCCATTCGAGATCGAGTTAGTCAAATGACCGATCGTTTCAGCGACGGCATTCTTGATATTCTCGTGCAGCAATTTCTCCGTCGTGTTCCGTTCCGTGCACGACACGTTTATCTCAATCTTGATCGCGTCAAGAGAACCGCCGCTCTTCGCCTCTTCTCTTAAATGCTGCAATCTTTTCTGGTGATCGTCATCCTTGAGCTTCAAATTCACGTTCGTAACTTGAATGGCAAAGTCGGGGTTCATATTCTTGGTTACAAACGTCTTCAACATGTTCGCGCGCTTTTCTTCCTGTTCCTCAGACGATTTGGATCTCGCCACGTCCTTCTGACATAGTTGATTATCGCACGGTGACTGCGACGCGGATCGCTCGTCAGGATTCGACGAACGATGACATTTCTTGCTCGCTGCATAATCCGAGGACTCCTGCGTATCCTTACTCTTATCATGGACCTCTCCAACGCCAAGTGACTTATACTTTATTCTTCTATATTCCTTTAGAAGCCGCATCCTTTCTCCGCTATCAGCGATGCTAATGTTCTCGATTACTCTCGGTTTATTATGCGATTTATTGGATCCTTTTTCGACAGTACAGGATTTATCCTTATGCGTAGCCGCCTCTTGAGTATGTTTATTGTGATGTACGATGGTTTCGCCGCATCTTTCCTTCGCCGTCGTATTCTCCGATAAGCATATCTTTTTATGAGAAATTGCCTGGTCGTTCGAGATCGACTTCTTGCGATTCGCGTGCCAAGAACTCCTCGAGTCCTTCGCATCGATTCTCGTTGATCTACTAGCGCTCTTCTCCGAGGGAGAATCCTCTTTCGCGAATGATGCCTCGGGTCTTCTCGACTTATCTCTATGTGAATGTTTCGCGCTGTGTGATGTAGATAAATTACTTTTAATAATCTGTGTCGTACAGCTATCTTCCGCCCTGGAGCTCCTCGGAACGGTGTCGTTCGTCGGCGATAAACTTCGCCTACTCATTGTCGTCGCTGTCGCCGTTTGACGGGTCATTTCAGTCGATATGCGTCTCCTGCTGGAATAATTAACGTCATCCTGACCGCCATCAAAATTAACAGGGTCGGAATTGCTTGTGACATTTTGCGACGCGTTATTCGCTTTCGTCGAGTCATTGTACCATGGCGCGACTTCCGTATTCGTTTCTGCCTGTGATTTTTTCGTCAGAGCATCCGAGTTTGCCGCTTGAGATTCATTAGTGCTACGCTCGCTCGTTAAATTTTTATAAGCCTGCACCGATTTATTCGACGCTCCCGTTGACACGATCTTTAATTCATACTCGCCGGAGGTCAGAGTCATGCGCATGCTAGTGGCCTCCACAGTTTCCGTTTCGTTGCCGAGCGCGAATACCTTCTCGCTGCTGTTTGCCGAAGCGGAAGTTCCGTTCTGAGTCGTGCGATTTTTTTCCTTACCGCTTTTCATAGACGTTACAGGTTCATCCTTATCAGTATTCGTGGAAAATTCAAATGTGTTAAGAATAGCATCGTGAGCGAGCATATTGTTATCGTCGCCCTTGTTTTTGAAGCGATTCTCCGTTTGATATTCACCTGCTAATGAATCGGCTGATTTATTCTTGGCGGTCCCCTCGCCGTCTAGGTGATCGTAGGGCTCTCCCTTCGTCGGCGATTGTGTAAAACTGATCATGGGACTGTTCGGTATAATCTCGATCGGATTTGTTGATATCGTGAGATCCTCGACGCGCTCCGACGACTCCTCGTTGTCGGAATGGATCGGCGTGTTCAGCGTGGTGGAGATCGGGGTGCATTCAGACGTAGCGAGGTCCGGCAGGCTTATATCGTCCGGATTATGAGATTCCTCGCTCGCGAAACTGTTCTGCTTCTTCAAATTCGTATCTCGGGCGGAGTCCTTCGCGGATGTAGGCAGGACAGCGAGCGCCTGGTCACTTACCCGCGACGTTTGCGACGTACTCACCACCGTTTTAAGCGGCGAGGGACCTTCGACGACGTATGTCTCCTTGCTCAGGTTCCCGAGATCGGCGTTGTACTCGGTCGTGGTCGGCTCGGTCGTGCTGCTGGTGTCGATCTTCTTGATTTTGTCTGCCTCAAGAGTTATCGCGGCCACCTCGACTTCCGTTCCCTCTTGGAAGAACGACACCGCGTCTTGCCTCTCCAGAGTATCGGTGACCTGACCGTTGGTGACCTGCAGAATACTACCTATTTCTAAATTGTCGACTATGTGTATCGTTGGTACCTCGTCAGGCCCGTTGCTTATGCACTGTATGATATGGCTTCCCGGCTGTACAATAGCTTTCTTTGCGATGTCGTTGCACGTCAGGTCCTTCGCGATCTCGACGTTCTCCGCGGACGAGTAGGATATCGTCAGGCAGTCCTGCGCCGGCACCACGCCGCTATCGCTCTTCTCCTGATTCTCAAACGTTATCACGTTCGGGGTGATCTCCTCCGGTTTCGAGACCTTCAAGCCCTCCAACGTCTTCGTCGAGAAATCGACATTCTCGTAACCCACAATTACCACCGGTGTCGACTCGTTTAGAATGGCGCTCGACAAACTGGTACCCGCGCCGTCCTCGTCCTCCGATTCATCCCAGTTGGCGAGAAACTGCCGTACGTCGAGCTCCGGCTTGTCGGCGAACTCTTTAGACATTTTCTGCTGTACAACCGTGTTGCTCGCGTTCGCAGCCAGATTGTCGAAACGCTCGCTTCCTTTCTGGACTTCAAACTGATTCTGATCGAGACTCTTTTGCGCGGGATATCGGTCTTGCTTCTGCATACTTTCAGCGCACAAAACGGTCGCGTGACCGTCATGTTGTTGCGATACCATTTGTTCCGGCTTCTGGACGTTGCGATTCGCCATTTCGGGGACGCTATTACCGTCCTGCTTGCCCAGCTTGTCCACCGGACTGCCCATTGGCGCCTGAGAATTCACAGCTTGTTGCACTCTAGGATAAGTTTCGGGCGCGTAGTTGGCATTGATTAAAACGCCATTCTGATCGAATTGAAAATTTACCTGCGGGATAGCAGAGGTATTGACGGTCGACGCGGCGACGCACGGAGTCTGCTGCATCTGTCCCTGATATGTGATAGCCTGCTGTTGTAATTTCAATAGATCTTTATATCTATGAACACATTCCTTATACTTGGGATGCGACTGGTACCCGGGTATGGTCCTCGCCAGCTCCCTGAGATTATTCTCCGCCGCGAATCTCTGCATCGCTAGTTGCTGGTGAAATACCTGATACCGCGAATGGGAGGGAGTATGCATAGTCGTGGCATTCGTTTGCATTCTGTTCGCCATAGACCCGTTGTCGGCGGCCTCCTGACAGTCATGCGTACCGTCTGTCTTCAAATTCCTCGGGTACTGTGAATTGAAGTAAGTATTCTGCGTGGATGGCATCATACTCGGGTTCGGAACATTCGTGGACGGCATGCTGGTCGGCATCATGGCGCCGCCGGTCTGATACGGCACCTGCTTGTTATATTTCTGCTGTGGCATCGTAAATCCCTGCTCCGGATGCTTAACCATCCCCTGATTCGCTACGTTCATGCCGCTCATCTTGGAATACTCTTTTACGTTGTAAGGATACTTCTGGTACTCTCCCGTGTAATTGTAGTTTTGCATGGGGTAGTTCTGTACCATGCCCGAGGATGACGGATAGCTGCGGGAGACCATGCGGTCCTTGCGATACTTGAAATCAGGGAAGTTCCTCCGGTGAGGATCTGCGTTAGGTCCGTTAGGCGGCGGCGCCATAGGCGACATAATCTCCTTGCCATCAAAATTGTCCTTCCTGAAATTGTACTCGTTTCCGAATCGTCGAGCGTCCGCTTGATATCCGGCGGACGAGCGAATGTTCTCCCTGTAAGACGCGTTGTTCTGATAAGAGCAGTACTTCTCCCACTGCTGATAGCTCATGTTGGGATCCGGATTGCAGCACAATCCCTTACAGGGGACGAAGGACGGCGGAGGGCCCGTCCTGTTAGCGGCGTGCGAATTCACGTTGGTGTTTCGTGACCCTATCGACGCGTGCGGCGCATTCATATTCATCACGTTTGGTCCATTTAGATGCGAGATAGGCCCGTTTAAAGGCACCTGATTATTTCTATAGCCTAGCTCCTCGTTTATACCGCCTATCGCGGCATTCCTCGGGTCCATAGGACCATTCAGATTGTCCGCCATGGGATTTCTTGTATTCGAAGGCCCATAGTGGCCAATGCAATTCTGCATTTGCACCATCGACGCCAGGGGGTTGTTGTCGGCGGCATTGTGGCCGTGCGAGATGTTGCTCGACAGATGCGGCTGAAAGTGCCTCGGATTGAAGTTGGGATCGTTCTGGTGTTTCTCAAGTCCCTCCGAGCTGAGATTCAGACCGTTCAACTGCGTCGGGCAGGTCGGATTGGTAATACTGGAGATAAACGATAGGTGTCCCGAATTGACATTTTGAGCGGTCGATGTTACGTCGTTTATTCCTGACTGTGGAGGATTATATTGATGCCAATCTGGCATACTTCCACTGTAGTTCATTGTACATTGTTTTGCTATTATTTTGCTGTGATTACATCCTGTCCTCCTTGTTCACAGAGATCTCTCCAAATATTAAAAGCAGGGGGCTACCTGAAAAGAGGAGACTACGTGTTACTCGCTATACGATTACACAGAAGTTATACATATACTATTAATTGTTTTGGCATTATAAATATGAATATCTTCGGTCGTGCAAGCAGAATCGAGGAAAATTATTTCTAAAAGTAATCGTGTACTTTTTTAATATTGTTAGATTCTTGCGCTATGTAAGAATAATTATCTTTACTCGACGAATAAACAAAATAATTTGAATTCAGGATGCAAAGGTCAGATTTTGATGAATTCTGAAGTACAAGGGACACGTTATCTCTTCACAGTCATTAATCAAGTATCTCGTTCTCGAATTTGATTCATTCTACGGACCTGATATGTATCGACGAATTGTTATTAAGTATTTCAGAGAAAATCAGAAAACCTGAAAAGTGAGTTTGCGATTATAAATACGTTGCTTCGGTCACTCAAGAGGAGCAAAGTGCTACATTCTTTGACTATTGCTTCTATAGTCAAGAGGTCACATCCGTCCCGATGGAGGATTGCGAAGGGTTATAAACGCATACCGCAGGTATGACCTAGATACCTCTTTGACATCTTTGGCACATCAAACCACGCACACGCACGCACGTATATATACATACGCACACAGCGCATACAGACGCACACATACACACACACACATGCGCCTCGCGGAGCATGGACGAACGTGCGCCGCGTCGTCAGAATGCAAATGATCTCTAATGATATTCCGGGACGGGGGCAGAGTTCCGCCACGCGAAATCGAGGCGAAAACAGCCTCGTGGCTGTCAAAGCCGCGGACCGAGAGAACCGTGCCCCGCGCGCTCCGACCTCGACGCTGGAGCGCGCACTAACAGGGTGACACCATATTTACCGAGGTTGTAGCCATTGTTAGCAAACCCACCCCGACCCACCCCAGCCCGCGGCGCGGTCTGTGTTTACGTTCGGCCGTCGTCGCGGACGCAGGAATCCGCGCCGCGCGAGACCCGCGGATTCCGCACCCGCCGAGGTGCTGGAGGAAACGCGCACCTTGTCGCACGCGGGGCCTTGAAGGTACTACGACTGACAAACGCAGGCACGCACACACGCACACACACATACACCTGCGACAGTACGACGGACAGTCGCGACAAATTGTCGCGTTACCGCTCGCGACGGGCACGCGAGTCCGCGACGATGACGATGGCAACGACAACGACGACGGTCTGATCGTCGAGATCGGGACCACGAGTGGCACGGCTCGCGGGGGCGAAACTCACGGCTCCGAGACTTACCTGCACGATAACATCGCTCACAACACGCACGCCATTTTGGACACGACTGCTCGCGAAAAAAAAAGAAGGAAAAACATGCGCGCGCCCTCTGCGGCGGGAGGCGCGCACTTCGCCCCCGTTTATGCGTGTGCCATGCTGTCCGTGTGTGTGTGTGTGTGTGTTCACGCGCGCGCTCACGTGCGCGCACACCTGTTTCGCACCTGAGCGCACGTATGTATGTACGACGTGCATGCGTGCGACGGACAATGGTAAAAATATGACGCTAATCGCCTTACGCCTTGCTTAATATATTCGCGAATGCCGTTAACTCGGTCGCGACCAAGTGGTTCGCTGCCGCAGGCGTAAACACTTCTCGTTATGAGGAACGCGGTTTCCACTGAAACTTGATTTTGACGCGTGTACTAATGAGTCGAACGTGTCTCCTTGTACCGTGAGATCATCTCGGTTTTTTTTTTTTTTCCATTATTATTATTTGATGAAACTTGAACTTTTTGCCTTACATTTCTCAGGCGCCGTGTATGTACATACATGATGCATGGCACGAGTTTTGCATAACTCGTTGCAGCTTATAAAACGTGCATATAAAATATTCGACCATTCTCTACTATGCTAACAGAAACATCTTATTCTGCACATTCGTTTATTACAGGGATATTACACAGACGGCTGTATACGTAATAATTTACAATTTATATTAAAAGTTTATGTACAACTTCAATGCGCATTATTGCTTTTAAGCCTAGACAAAGATGCTCGTAGCCTAATATAATGTTGAGTATATGAGCGGATTTAGGAGACATTATCTGCACAAAAATAAAGAATCTATTACCTATCCAAAGAGTATACATGTCTAAATTACTATTTATAATTATTAAATTATAATTTTTTCAATACATTATGAAATGAACATAATGCGTCATTGAGTTCGATTGATAAACTCTGAAAGAGATAATTTGTTCGCATAAAAAAAGTGCTTTCAAAGTTATCGTAGGTAAGTAAATTATAAAAGATACCGCACAACGAAAAATATAGAACTAAGAAATCCTAATCGCTAATATCGGTTTCTCATATTTTTCCATTGTGCGAGGACCTTAATACGCGAGTTAAAATCTATGCACTGCAAAATATGTATTTGCTATTCTCAAATGTAAAAAGTAGGTTCTGTAAGAAAAGCATTAAACTAATTGCTATAAACTACGGCACTCGATATTGTCTCTCATCTTTCTCTGACATCCCTCAAGGATTTAAGTTCAATTTGACAGCTTCTTGTCGTATCACAGAGATGAGTTCTTGGTTTATTAAAAATATGAACCTCAGTCCTGCAATCTGTAAAAGGTGTACATAGAAATGTAAAATAGAAAGATTTAATTAAAAGAACATTTAGTTAAAAGAACAAACTATTATTCGAGAAACTATACAAATTAAATTTGTTGCGTTTTATGCAATAATCACGTAACAATATTGATGTAATAGTTACCTCAATTACACTATTGTTATTCAATTTCATTTTGTTGCCAGCCAAGATTGGTCTGCTGTCCACAAAAATCGGTCGCTTTCCCTCGGATGACAAAAAGAAGTCTCCATTATTCCTTAAACGGATGGTACCTTGTCGACGCGAAACTTTCCACGCTGGACCTTCCAAACCAAGATCCACGTCGACGGTATGATCCTTTGTAGAACGTCCTACACTTATCTGGACAAAGATACAAAAAATGAGATGTAAATCTTTTAAAATATAGCAATAAACTTCATTATACATAAATAATATTAACGAATAACCGTTCTACGTTTGCTTCTTACCTCTCTGGATCTCATGAGATATCGGACGAGTCTTCCCCTTAGAATGGCTAAGGTTTGATTATCAAATTCTGGTGGATTGACACCTGTTACGCTGTCGACAAGTACCTGCCATCTACTAAGCTCGTTTTCCAATACTTTAATTTCTCTCTTGTTCTTCCTGTCCGCCGTTGCCAATTCGGCGTCTACCAATTCATCTTTCGGTTCCATCAATTCGGTATCGTTGATCATATCTTCGGCGTCCGAAAAGCTCAATACGTGTTCACCTCGTGGTAAACTTTGCACCGTCTGATCTGGTAATAAGTGATACTGTTTCATCAACTGCCAATGGCTGTGTAACGCCTTTGCGGTCCTTGCTGGATAAAACGTATGTGCATTTGCTTCAAGCAATTCTTGAAATACTTCCAATGTTGGTTGAGAGGTCTGACGAGAAAGATCACATACTCATAATAATGCAGTCATTCGAAAAACGCATTGAAAGCCAACTCAGTAATTAATTTACACAATAGATTATTTATGCTTTCTACAAAAACATTTGTCATTTAGAATCTACTAACACCCACCGATTTAATAGTCCCTAACAGCTCCTCCTCCGCTTTGCTATACAAAGTTCTTGCTTGAACACTGGCTATTAGTTCAGGATGCAAATTACGCATAGCTTGCACAGCTACACGTGAAACTGCGCTATCGTATAATAATGCGTACCATCTTTGCTGTATCTCCTGCAATGTGAAGCGACAGGAAAATTTTGTGCCTCGATGGACCTTAAACAGAGATAATAAGAATATCAGAAGTGTATTTATTCTCTTATCGGCATAGAAGAAACAAATTAGAAGCAAAGAGGAGGTAGAAACTAAACAGACAAATACCATTCTCAAATCATTCGTCTGTTGCACACCAGTGATCAACGCCAAGTCGTCGGCAGGTTTCCATCGTCCGAGATCTTTGGTGGCGTTGATGGAGTGAGAATGATTTTTACTTTTCTTATTCTTCCGTCCAGGATTCGAGCCGCTTGGCCTGCTGGGCCTGCGATTGACTCTGTCCGACTGTACCAAGGCGGTCGGTATCGGTATCGGAGTAGGTAAGGTCTGCGTTGGGAGAACGTCCATGGGAGAACAACCGGCGGTTACGGAAATCATTCGCGATTTCGACGTCGACTTGGCGCTCGTGGCAGGCGGTTGCAGATTGAACGTCGTCTCCACCACCTCATCGTCGAACTTCTTGCGTTTTATCGTTCGCGAGGAGCTTTGGAGGAAGAAAAATATATATCAACAATAGAGGTACTCTGTTTACAATGCATGCCCTCAGGCGTCAACGCGATCAATACGTCCTACCTTCTCCGTTTCCCCGTTGATAAAGCGTCCAGAGCCGACGATCCGATGGGAATATTCAGAAACCCGTCCACGCTGTGCGTGAGTCCAGTGTGGTTGAGGCTGGTCGGTGTCGGTATATCCATCGTTCAGCAAAGCGAACGCGGAGACCGTGAAACCATGAAACACCACGTGACTTCTGCCTGACAGACCTCGGTCCTCCTCGCGAACAAATCACCACTGTTCTGATGTATCGCGTTGTGTCACACCCACGCAGCTATTCGTGTTCAAAAAAAAAATATCAACAACCACCGTAATATCAACACAACACACTCGGGCAGTTGACGCGAAGTGAGTCGTAGAAGGATAGACGCGAATCACGCGAGGTGCGAGGTGCGACTCGACGAGACGGCGCGAATCGATTCTCGAGCGATCGATATACCGAAGGAGGCGCGCGACGTCGATCGCGATTAGTCGCAGCTCCCGTTCGCAGGATTTTTAAACGCGCGCTCTATCGTGCGTACGTATAAATTAATTAATTAATTAATCGAAACGGCCAACGCGCGAGACGTTACGGAAACGCCGTCTGTATAATTTCCACGACGGATAAAAATTACGTCGTGCTGTTTATGGTGTTTTATCGGACACGTGTCGCTCTCGAGTTTCACGCGTATTTTAGAGAACGACGGGATTGTTATTCTTTTCTCTCTTTGAGGGCGATCTCGTTTTTGATGAGAAAAAAATGGCGTTGGGGGGATCAAGGGGTGTTAACCTCGCGCTAATGTGCGTGTCCCCGACTCGCCGCATTCTCTCGAGGGACATTCGAAAAAGGCGGAGAGAGAGAGAGAGAGGAGAGAGGAGAGAGGCCCGGAGAGATCGTGTTCTCGCGGATCCTGGATCGGTCGCCGCGCATGCGCACCAGGCCCCGCTCGCGCGAGCGATCGGATCACGCTGGGCACGCTGCTTCCTTCGTGCAGTATGGCCCGCTCGATTCCGGTTGTGCTCGTTGTCACCACGTTCGCGCGGCAGGCTCTCCGTTCACCCGCAGGCACGGCGCACGGCAAATAATCACCGGCAGCCATGGACGAGGAATGGGGTACGTAAAGCGAGCGTGTTCGTATCGTGTAATCGCGAAACGCCCCGCGAAACGAGGGGCGATTCGTCTCGCGAGGGAAGACTGACTTTTTAACCTCCACCCCCTTTTGCTGCGCCTCTTGCAGATGTGGACGATGTGGACAACGTCGAGGCGAAATTCGACCTCGCGATGAGATCGAACAAGTGGGAGGGCGAGGACGAGGAGGAGGAGGTCAAGGTAATGCCGACTTTCCGACCGTGCGACCCGCGGACCGTCCCACGCGTGTCCGCGTGCTGTTCCCCCCGCACCTAACCTATACGGCGAACACATGTTTCCCACACCGCGCCTCTCGGTCCTGTCGATTATCAGATTTCTCCCGTTAATCTCTCGTCCCCTCACCCGCATCGTCTGTCAGAACGACATGTGCCATCTTGCGATTATCACGGTTGCGAGAGAATGAGAAATTTATTAATTATACACATGCATAAGAGGACAACAAAATTAAAACCAAGAAGGAATCACTCATGGAGTTTTTTTTTTCATTTGCTCAATATATCTAAGATCTAAGTAAAGATGTATACCTCCTTGCTCCATATATTTTTTGTACTTGGTAGAATCATTCATATATAAGAATGAATAAGTAAAATACATTTAAGGATTTATATATTGAATAATTCTTTTTTTGTCTTAATCTTTATCGACATTTACTCCAATATTTTCTTTCAATTGTTAAATGTTTTGTACAAGGCTATATTTAATCACATGCATGGATAGTTAAATAACTTATGAATAATAGCTTTTTCTTATATCTTGCTAATATATAATGTTAATTTACTTGGATTACTTGAATTGCTATTGTACATCTTTATTAGACCTTTATTAAATGCATTTATACTAAAATTTAGTTAAATTAAAAGATTTGTACATTGGTATAAATATATATTAAATACCTAAAGTTTGTTACGTGATAATGGTGGCACAATATTATTTTAAGTTTACGTATAATGACGACAATCTCTCTGTTTCATATTAAATAACCTCACCTAACAGGACAGCTGGGAAGATGTGGAAGAGGAGAAAAAGGATGTAGAGAAAAGGGATGTAGAGAAACCAGCAGAGGCCCCAAAAGCAAAGCCGAAACCTAAGAAAGCATTAGCTGAAAGAATTGAGGAACGTGAGGTTGGTTTCGACGCTTAAGGTGCGCGATTCTATTTGTATAATTTTACTCATGTTTATTTATATATGTAAAAATACAGAAGAAGGCAAAGGAGGAAGCTGAGAGAAAAGTGAAGGAAATAGAGGAGTCGCTTACGCCAGAAGAAAGGCGAGCTGAGCTGCTAAGGCGTCAGAGGTTGCAAGAGGAGGCGGACTTACGACTGGCGATGGAAACTTTCGGTTTGTCGACTCTAGTAGACTTTAGTGATCGTAAATCACATAAAAAAGAAAAGAAATGACTTTTTAACTAATGATCTGACTATTTTATACTGTGAATTGAATAGCTTTTTTTTTTTTTTTAATAGCTCTAATGTAGTAATTTTTATCTGATATCTGAAATAGACATCTCTTTTTCTCTCAGAGTTATGTTAGACGGCAGACGCTTAATTTGATAAAGAGAAATCTTTTGATAAAATATTCTTATCTTTTTATTATTTTATATATCGTAGGCGCACATTGTCATTGTAATACTAGGTAGCTGTGTTAAAAGATTACTCTAAATATGCATGGGACGATATATAAGCATTTTTGCTTTCTAACAATGATAATGACTATTATTTTTATATAAGTATGATATTTTTGACGAATTAAAAAAAAAATATTAATGTTAAACTAACTATTTGGATTGTGGTGGCACGCAAGACGAATTGTTATACATATACGTTAAATTAAATCGTACAGGTATTGTACAAGAATATCTTGGAAAAAAAATGCTAAATGCAACATACACGTATACACACGCATGGAATATGTACATATGTTTTTCGTAATATTTTTATTAACATTAATTTAAGATTGTGGCATAATAGCTTTACATAATTGTAATTATTATAGCCACCACTAGACTTACAATCGGTTTATGATAGGAACTGCATCAAACAGGGGCAGACAGACAGACAGAGAATTATATATACAAGCATTTAAACTTATTACAAGCTCTACATTTAAATTTATTACTGATGTTGTTGTATTTTAATAAAAGTTGCTATTCTATGCAGTTTGTTGTGTTTGCATCAGTCTTTGTAACCTTGTCTCTCATCTGTTATCTGTCTCCTGTACCGTTCCTGATTGTCTCTTTTGATGCATACATTGTAACATACAATAAAATACGTAAAAATCTATCAAATGCAATATGAGTTATACGTCAAATATATAAAACTTTATATTTGTTACATCAACCTTCTAACTCAAAAATATAGTATATTTAATTATAATTCTAAAATAGCAAAGTATCTCTCTGCAATTTTATAAACTTTATTATTATGCAATTTATCGGGGTGAAGGAATTTTTACAAAATATTATATTTTTAATAATTTAACACAGTAATTTGACTCGATTAAGTTGACGTGAGAGATATTACTACATTAGTTATGACATTTGATGAAAAATCCTAATATTGATGTGTGTTACATGTATGTATGTTATTACACAATTTTATGTTGCAGGTGTGACAAATGCGACAGAAGTATCGCCAAATGAATCGCTCGATACTATGGTACCCGATACAAAAGAAGAATTTGAGCAATTTGGCACAGCACTTTTACAAAAAATAAATCAATTTAACAAACACGCAGAGTATCCACCATTCGCAGAAGAACTTATAAAATCCATTGCTCTTAATTGTTAGTATGTCTGTTAACGATCGATATCTTAACGAACGGTAATGTCACTTTCATCAATAATTTTTATATTTGGAAATGTTTCTTTATTCCAGTATCGTCAAATTACTTGAAGAAAGTGAAAACTATAGTTGACAACTTACTTATCGAAAAGCAGAAGATGGAGAAGGGCGATAAGGCGAAAAAGAACAAGGGAAAAGGAAAGGCCAAGCTCAAAATCGAGGGTGACAACACCTTGTTAAGCGAATACGGTGATTATGTATATGACGAATTTGACGATTTTATGTAGCGACTTTTCACACATTCATACATTCTAGTCGCCTAAATACACGCAGAAGAATTATTAATTTGCAGAATTTATACAGAAACTTTATATTTGTATTTTCTGCATATTGAATCGTAACTAAAATGTACAACGGTTTAATCTACAATCCATGATATCGTTCACACCTAAGATGAGGAAAAAGAAAACAATAGAAGTGAAATCTAGCATTATAATATTATCGGCGAAAATGCTTAAAAATGAACACTTTACCGATAGCTGCGTGATAATGTCGCATTGACACGCAGTCATTCAGAACAGTTAGAGGTTCTACGACTTACTGTTGAGTTTTTTTCGGATTTTTATCCGCGCGTCCATCGTTGTCTATTTTCAATTTTGATGTTAATATCAGCAACGATTTTAGCATGAAAACATTGGGATTGTCGCGCGACGTACGAGCGATTCTAACTTATTGATTATGCATATATTAACATCAGGCAGCAAAGGATAGAACATTTACGTCCTTTTGTGTTGTAACCGCATCTTAATTTGTTTAAAAAAAAAAAAAAACAGAAAGAAAGGAAGAAACTCCCCTTTATATAGCTGCGCCATAGCAGACTAAAATCGTGTAATTATATTGTGGAAGTTTTCTATAACACAGCTTATATATTCATAATGCATACACAAACACACGTACACGTACTTTTATTGAAGATCGATTAGAAATAGATCGGTTGGTTTTGAAAAGAGTATATTCCTAAATAAAGGTTGATTATAAATTACGCCTCTACGATTCTTGCTCATAGTTTATTACGATTGTACATTCATCGCGGGGAGAGATATCTTTTGTATTTTGTTTCAACTGTGCGTTTCTCCATTTTGTAAATGGTATCTTTCGGCTGTTGATAAAAGGAAATTGTCTACTCTCTAAATCGTTCAGCCTAGAGAAATTATGCTCCCGCGTTGCGATGCACGCAGGAACGGGCGATATGTATCGGGGGGGGGGGGGGGGGGGATAAGGGGAGATGTTTTGAAAATAATGTTCATAAATCCATATGTAACACGATGCAGCATTAAATATCTGAAATCTAGAAGATATCGGGAAACTATTTTCCAGACAAGCGAGTTATATGAACACTTCCTGAGATCTTTCTTCGGGTATTTACTGCTGCGCAGAGATTGATATTGATTTAATAAACATCATTCATTTGACTCTTCGTTTTTTTTTCGCAGCTCGTCGAATAGGCGAATTTTCAATGTTAAATCCCCTGTCCGTACATTCTGTCAATTCCTGTGCACCGTTTCCTGTCATATCGTTCAATTTTGGTCCATTTTATCTTGCTTGGTGTTTAGATCGTATAATTTCTCAACTCGGTGAGATGAAAGAGAATACCTGCTAGTCCATCGTTGGGTTCACCTGTACATACATGTGGCTAGATTAATTAGAAATAACCTATCTGCCGAGTTTCTCTTTCCCTTTGCTCGCTCAAGAATTGTTGCGGTAAAAGCGTGAAATCAGTAATTATGTACTTATTCGTGAGTTTACGCGTACGCTAACTTCCAATTAAAGACAAAAATAGTTAAAACATGAGACAATTGATTTCGTTATCACACGTATGCGCTTATTCTAATTCGGCGAATAACATAACCTCAAGGTTTCGAAGAATGTCAAATATCTCACAACGTAAAAATATAATGGGCATTAATTCTGGCTTACCACATTGCGATAAATAAAACCCATATTTTATTGAATTAAAAAATTTCTTTTTTAAAATTGTATTTAATATATAATTAATTTTATAATGAAATAAATTTGAAGTGAAAAATGACACCACACTAGGACAGTTATCCTATTTTTATTCCTTTATTTCATTTAAATAAAAAGGTATCGAAATATGCACAATTACTGCGAATTTTACGCTTCTACCGTAGCATATTAATACTGTAAAAGAAACCAAGTCTTTTTTTATTCATATTTGCGGTCTGCGTTGCGTGAGAATAGATACTGGTTGATAATGTGAGGGAGATACCAAGAAACTTTCGAGATAAACGTCTTATCTCGAGTTTGTGTGACCTTTCGATCATTTGTAAAAAGTTGTTCGATTTAGGAAATGGCGATAACTGTGCGTTTACTATCCCGCAATGTAAACAGAGCGTTTTGTCAATCTACCGCCAAATGTATTGTCAATTCCAATTCGGATACGAGAGAATCGAGGGATGGCGCAATCAAGGATTGGAGAGTGGAATTGTACGACACCATGAAGGTCCTTCCGAATTTCATCAGCGAGAAAGAGGAGGATATCCTGGTGCGAGAGGTTGACCCTTACATGAAACGACTGCGCTACGAATTCTCCCATTGGGACAATGTTGGTAAAACGCGTGTGTTTTTATGTTTCTCTATATATCTGGATTGTCTCGTCGTGAATTATATCAATATTTTGGATCTTCGCAGGCAATACACGGCTATAGAGAGACCGAATGGAAGAAATGGAGCGAAGATAGCTCACTGATTCTCGACAGAGTTCGCAGGGAGGCGTTCCCACCGGAAACGATGCATCTCTCACTTGTGCATATACTAGACT
Source organism: Temnothorax curvispinosus (assembly GCF_003070985.1). NCBI lineage: Eukaryota > Metazoa > Arthropoda > Insecta > Hymenoptera > Formicidae > Temnothorax > Temnothorax curvispinosus. Next base: position 12,816 of record NW_020220377.1, on the reverse strand, counting down.
TAGCTCCTGATGGATGGATAAAGCCGCATATTGACAGTGTCAGGGTAACGAAACATTATTTTCATCCTCCGAGAAGAACAGCGCGATGTTTACTGATAGCAACTTCGACTAAACTTTGATTAACTTACTCAATGATTAATATTTGCTACCTTTATTATTTTCTTTGTTCTTTATACTGTACTAATAGGGTAATGAAACATTATTTTCATCCTCTGAGAAGAACGGCGCGATGTTTACTGATAGCAACTTCGACCAAACTTTGATTAACTTACTCAATATTTGTTACCTTTATTATTATTAATATTTGTTACCTTTATTATTATTAATATTTGTTACCTTTATTATTTTCTTTGTTCTTTATACTGTACTAATTCTGGTTACGTGGATGAAATTATCATTTCTTGTTGTTTAAGATGTGAGAAAGAAAATTAGGTCAGAGAATATAATGATTGGAAATGTTGCTTCAAACAATTTCAGTTGAATTAATTGGCCATCAGTCAAATTAATCAAAGTCTGATTCAAGTCGCTTTTAATACGATTTATTCAACACCTTGATACGATTTCTCTGAAACATTTTACAGTTCTGCGGGGGCATCATTGCGGGATTAAGTTTGTTAAGTGACAGCGTGATGAGATTAGCAATGGAAGGACACGAGAAAGAACACGTTGCGTGTTTCTTGCTACCGAGGAGATCGTTGTACATCATGAGGTTCGATTTATCCGCTATTTTTATCGTGGGCGTTTTTTTTTCATTATTATCGCATCATTATAGATATATTTGTGCATTTTTAGCGGCGTCGCAAGATACAAGTACAATCACGAAATCCTCAAATCCGAGGAATCGTACTTCGAGGGACGACACGTGCCAAAGGGCAGGCGCATCTCTATAATATGCAGAAGCGAAGCTGATCCCGAAGTTACTTAATTTATTCAAACGTCGCAGTGTCAAAATACCTCTGTAAATATTTAATCGCGACTGGTAGGAACAAAGGATTGTCAATAAAGTATGTTGTCCGAGATTGACACACGACATGGAAATTTGATGCTAAAAATGCTTCTGTATCTGATCTCGAGCCACTTTATACTCGCAATAAAAACTCACGTTCAATCACGTCGTTCAAACTCGCCGCCACGAATGGTCGGTCCACGTGATCTCGCGCGGGACGACAGGTAGCGCTGCCGGTCGAGTCGCCGGGGATTCAATCGGCGTGGCGCGGCACGCGGCGGCACGTCTACGGGATCGTCGCTCGTCGATGGCGGGGCCGTCGTGGGCCGTCGTACGAAACATGGCGTCCGCGAGGTTATTGCTGTGAGTGCTGTCCCGTTTTCTGTCGTTAAATGCGGCATCGTCGCGCGGACTCCGGTCTGACGCGAAGCGTCGTGTCCTCGGGACCGGCGAGGGCGTCCGCTTGAACCCCGCCGCCACCCGGGTCTCGGGGGCCGCTCGGTAGGCGCGATTAATCGGCGGCCAGGCAGCGAGGAGACACAGAGCCCCCCGTCAACACGGAGTTGGGCGCTTGTGGGTATACACACACCCTGACGCGCGGGACCAGCCTGGGGACCGAGCTCCGTCAGCTCCGAGCGTGTCGCGACCTTCTTCATCGTCCCCGGCCGAGTTGACCGTTCCCGCGAGCCGCGACCCCCGCGGCGAGGGTTCCCCAGGTAGGGCGAGCGGGGCACCCCGTGCGCTGCCGCCGCCGTCGCCGTCGCCACCGCCGCACACACGGACACGCGCTTCAGAATGCCGGTCCCCCCCGTGATGAGATTGTTTTTGTACACGGGGTGGTAGAGGCGCGAGAGCCCGGGGGAGAACGCTCGCACGTTCCTCGCGCCCCGATGGAAAGCGGCGCGGTGGCACCGACGTGGTCGCGCAGCATTGTCCGATTTCGCAGTCGCCGTAGCGTCCGCGACCGAGCGAGGCCGATGTAAACGCGGCCGACGGTGTTCCGGAGGCACGGGACCGCGTGTCGTTGTCGAGGATGCGCCCGACGACCGAGCGACGACGATAATACACATAACATATGATCCCAATGTATCCCCATCGTCGGGAAGCGGCAAGGTAAACATTAAGCAGAATAGTTGGAGAAACGGGGAGTGCCCACCACACTGGGCACGTTTTTACTTTTCTCGTTGCGTGAACGAAGTAGCGAGATACCGTCGTGCGCGCGGAGAGAGGAAAAGGGTGTGATTTACGCTACAGAAGAGTGGAGCAAGGAGAGTGTTGAGCCATATGCCGCCAGCCGGGCTATCGGCGAGAGGCTTGTCTACCTTGATGGACCACGGACAACCGGATGCTCGTCATCGGAGCGAGCGTTTCCTATTTTACTCAGAGAATGGCTCCTCACATCCTCATAGTCCCAACACGGCCAACTCATCGCCACGGTATCAGTACAACAGCAGAACCAATAGTCATACTGCTAGGTAAGGAAAACAAGTCTCTAAGACGTCGAGTCTCCACGAGCTATACTCCTTTGGTAGACGCGTCCCATGCATTTGTGACACATTCTTCTTGCAGTTACGGGTCCACATATGGACGTACGTCTAGCAACAATATGTCTGATAGCAGTGTTTCTGACACGCATAGCGGCGGAACTGCGAGAACTATCTCTCAACAGACTAGTCCATCCCACGGCACACATTCCTCTTCTCAGTCGCGGCAGGACAATAGCATCACTATCTTCACAGCCCTCTTCGATTATGTCGCTCAGGGTGAAGATGAGTTATCCCTGCAGAGAGGGGAAACTGTTGAGGTAACTTATTTTCAGACGACAGCACGTAACTGTCTTATAGTAGCATAACGTAGGAGTGTACGAAATTACAAGACACAATTATTATTTTCCACGATAGGTTTTGTCTAAGGACGCTAAAATCTCAGGCGACGAGGGATGGTGGACAGGAAAGATTCGTGGAAAAGTGGGAATTTTTCCGGCAAACTTTGTTGCAGAGGCAGAAAGCATCGATCAAGTTTCGTCGGTGATCGATAAAGTTCAGCCAATTGAAATCGACTTTGAGGAGTTGCAACTGGAAGAAGTTATAGGAGTCGGAGGATTTGGAAAAGTATACAGGTACACCCGTGAACTAATTTATAAAATGCACAAAGCCATTACGTTTTAAAAATATTTTATAGATTCCCGAAATATTGATTTCAAAGCACTAAAAATAATTTCGAGATATATAAGATATTTCATCGAGACTCTTTGATAAATTTGTTTACTCTTTCTAGGGGTTTTTGGAACAAACACGAGGTAGCTGTCAAGGCTGCGCGTCAAGATGCGGGCGAGGAACCTAGTGCAACATTAGAAAACGTTCGACAGGAAGCGAAATTATTCTGGTTGTTGAAACACGAAAATATTGTGCAATTAGAAGGAGTGTGTTTAAAAATGCCCAATATGTGTCTCGTGATGGAGTACGCTCGCGGCGGCAGTCTTAACAGAGTTCTCAGCGGCAGGAAAATAAGGCCTGATGTATTGGTCGATTGGGCGATACAGATCGCGAGAGGGATGGATTACCTTCACAACAAGGCACCCATAAGTCTTATTCACAGAGATCTAAAAAGTTCCAACGGTAAGATATTTTAATATTAATGATAATTTGTGTTTAGTATTAATAAACAAGATTCTGTTACTTTTATTGTAAATAATTTTTTTTTTTACATTGACAGTATTGCTAAGTGAGCCGATTGAAAATGACGACTTTCAATACAAAACTCTGAAGATCACGGACTTTGGTTTGGCGAGGGAAGTCTACAAAACGACTCGTATGTCTGCGGCCGGAACGTATGCCTGGATGGCGCCGGAAGTTATTAAAAAGAGTACTTTCAGCAAAGCCAGTGATGTATGGAGGTCAGTTCTCATTGCCAGATTTATTATTTAAAGATTGCAAGTAGCATTTAAAGAAAATCCTTTTCTAGTCGTTTATTTAACTGTGCTTACTTCCCATTAAAGTATTTGATATATTTAATAATAGCTATGGCGTGTTACTGTGGGAACTTTTGACGGGGGAGACACCGTATAAGGGTATCGATGCTCTGGCTGTAGCATACGGTGTTGCTGTCAACAAGTTAACTCTACCTATACCATCTACCTGTCCTCAACCGTGGAGTCTTCTCATGGAAGGTAAAAGCTTCGTAACATTTAAATGAGATCAAGATATTTCTTCTGAAATATCATACGCGCCTTCTGGACGAATATAATACTAAAAATGATTTATTATACAGCATGCTGGGCATCGGATAGTCACGCTCGACCGGGATTCACGGAAATCTTAATAGCTTTGGACGAAGTGCGCAGCGCATTCGCGGCAACGCCACACGAATCTTTTCACACGATGCAGGAAGATTGGAGGCAGGAGATCGAACAAGTTCTGCATGGATTGCGCATGAAGGAAAAGGTACACGCTCTATTTAATGTTACGCTAATTATACATTCTCGTATATCAAATCATTCGATGTGATATAAACGGTCATAATTGTGCAAATAATCTTTGAATTTTATATATGTATGTGTATATAAATATGCATAATGAATAACATTTCCAATCGTTATTTTAAATGCTTTGCAAAGGCATGCCGTTCTTTAGAAGAGGTAAGACAAAAGAGTTGGTTAATATATCGTTGTTAGAGAAAGAATTATATATTTATTTTTTTTACCATTTTTTTTATTAATTAAAAATAAATTATTCTAAATATGATGAAAGGTTTAAAAATTATTATTAAATTTTCTGACGTATTTTCTTTTACTCACAAGGAGCTGCGCTGTAGAGAAGAGGAACTGACGAAGGCACAAGTGCAACAGAGACAGCACGAGGAAAATTTGAGGCAACGGGAACAGGAGTTAGCCGCGCGCGAGATAGCCATATTGGAGAGGGAGCTCACCGTGATGATCATTCAACAGCAAAACACGCCTACGCCGAATAAGAGACGTGGCAAATTTAAGAAGTCGCGGTTAAAATTAAATAAGAAGGAACCTGGAAGCAATATTAGTGCTCCTTCGGGTAAGAATGTCTGCCTTTCTTATACTTTTATTACGTGTGCAATCAACAAGATTTCTCAGATTTTATTTATCTGCACGTAATTGTATTCTCTGTTTGAAACTTATGTTAGACGTGTATTGTGAGTTTGATACCGGGGGCGTATTGTTTAGATTTTCGTCACACGATCACCGTTCAGGACACGGCCTTGGATCGAGGCAAAGTGAGGAATCCGTCGAGACCGAACAGTCCCCCAGGCTCGCCCAGCATTCCGAGGCTCAGAGCGATCGCATGTGAGTAGCTTTTTACTTTGAAATACTGCTTTTAGTAGTACCGTGATTATGACAATGTATTGTGCAATATGAGTGAATTTACGAGCGAATCAAACGTATTGGAATTGTAATCGAACAATTTGAATGTAACACTGTTTGTACGTGGTAGACACTTTGTACTTTTATTCGTGTCGATATTTTTTTTTCGGCATGGTGTGCACAATCATTGTTTTTTTATATATATATGAATACTCTTCCATTTTATTTTCTATTCTTGCAAAAATCACGATTACTTTGAGCTAATGTATTATTTTAGTATATACTCATCAATTGCTGAAATTAGCGTGCACAGTTATATCGTTTGACATATACAGTCGCTTTCCGAAGAGTATATCCGTAAAGAAGCTTCATCTCCGCGCCGAATAAGCGAAGGAGATGAGAAGAGTAGTTAGTATCGTAGTGAGTAGCACTTTGTTTCTTTTTCTTTCCCCGTTTAGTACCGGCGGACGGAGTTAAGGGTAAGACTTGGGGACCGTCGACGCTTCATCAACGTGAGCGCGGGGCTATTATCACCCAGCCGCCGAACCCCGCCTCTCCTGGCGGCAAACGCTGGTCCCGTTCCGCGCCAGATCTCGAAAAGACACCTCTGCGTACAGCCCTGTTGGCGAACGCACACCGCTCCCCGCTTCTGCAGGAAATAGGTAACCCTACCACCAGAAAATTGTACTCCTCGGCCAATAACCTGATAGACAATCAGCCAGGATGTAGTAGCTATAACGATATACCGCAAAACTCGCTCGACAGCATTGTGCTGGGGGGCAAGTACTGCGACATAGGCGAGGACTTTGTCATTTTGGACAACGACATATACGAGTCCGTAGTCCTGCATAACAAAAATCCCTCGAACAATCTTAAGGCCCATTTCTCGGAGGAGCCCTCGATAATCAACGACGATTACCCGTTAAAAGCGGTAGGTCACCGCGCGGCCGTCACCGGAGGGGTCACAGTCTCGAAAGTCCCGTCGCCCAAGTGCCAAAAGCCGCCCGAGTGGGAGCCCTCGTACTCCACGAATTTCGTGCAGAACGTAGCGTCCACTCTGGTGGGTACCGCGAAGCGGGTCAAGAGTAAGAAGCGCGACAGGAGCAAGTCGAAGGAGTCGAAGCGCAGGGACAGTTCGGAATCGCGGCTGGCGTCCCTGGCCGATTTCTTCCGGTCGCCGTCCGGCTCGCGTAAGAGCTCCCTGAATTCACCGCGTAGCGGCGAGCGAAAGAACTCGGTTACCATCAAAATTAACGACTACGACGGTCTGGAGTCGAGCCCCGAGAATTCTATCGGCGGCAAAACCCAGCAGTCCCAGCACAAGTCGCGCATTTCCAAGAGTCCGCTGCGGGTGTTGAATAAGATGAAGACGTGGGGCAGCCGGGACGCGCTCGACGACAAAACCACCGCGGTTAAAGTGGAGTACAGCGTCCTGGAGAACGTCATATCCATCCCGCAATTGAGCCGTCGCGACTCGGGCGAGCAGGCGGTCAACATCGGCGGGGTCGCGGTGCCCAGGTTTCTCGCGGCGAACTCGCGCGAGGGGATAGACTTCGAGAGCCTCGAGTCGGAATTGTGCAATTTCGACTCGGAGCACTCGAACGACAGCTCGAGGTCGAAGAGCTCGTTGGGACCGTATCAGGAAACGACGGGCTCCAGGCACAAAAGGTCGCCGATCGCTTTCGAATTGGACGCGTCGCCCGCGAAACCGGTCACCACCGCGTACCGTGGTTTAGACCACGGCATCGAGATGAGTTCCTTTTTGCATCACAAGTCCAGAAGTAACGAATACTTGCGCAGCTGCGACGGCGACAGCGTCGCGCAAACGTCGTCGCCTGGTTGCCTCCAAGAGGGGAACGATCATCAGAGCCCGCGTGCCAATTACAGTCCAAAGAGAAGTCTGCCCGCGTCTCCCCCGGATCACGTCGGTCTATGTCGCTCGACCTCCGAAGATACCGACGTCGTGCCTAAGAATTTCGCTGGCGAACAATTCCCGAGGAAGGGTGACAAGTAGTCGCGCGCGGCTTCGACGAAACGGATGTACTCCCGCGACTTTTTACACATATACAGGGCGTTCCCGTGCGTGCTGCGCTGTCTCTCTTTTAATTCCAAAATTCAGATCCGATCCCTTTTGGGACACGCGGGCCGTACAGTATCCGCGATTCGTTTGTGAAGGAAGCGCAGCCGAGTTACGAATGCCCTGTATTTTTTTTTTAACAAGAACGCAAGTAGAGCCTGCAGCTCGAAACGCATTTCGATGGCATGCCTCCTTTCCGCCGCACATTTCTTTTTTTACATGGTATTTGAATGACTTCGTACTGATCGTGTGTTTCTATTCTATCGCAGGCCTCTCTGAGGAAAGCATCTACCACACCCGTAAGTTTTCTCTTCACGCAACAGTTGTTATGTCGTATTTCTCACTAATGTTTCTCCTTCCATCACCTCCATTCACCTATTTCCTTCTATCTAGACTTTTATTCCGAATTTTATTTCTTCCTTTTCTCATTCTCTTTTTTTTTTACCGAGCGACGGTTTGTATTGTAAAGCTCTAAGGCAAAGATCTCAAGTAGACAATGTCTTTTTACTTTCGTAACTGAACGTTTTGCAATGAAGCCTTATCACGTAGTTTATTAGCTATTGCTTAGTGGTTGATCACATAGTGATAAATGCATGTGTACACCGATCGATAGTGTCTTTTCTCATTGTCTCTGCCAATTCGTTTGCGGAACGACGCAATCAGATTTGTTCTGGATGAACTGTACGGACTTCTCGTGGACGTCTGATTGAGCGATACTCTCGTTGCCCCGTTAATGTCTCGCGTCTATCACATAGTATATTCCCAGGATCATTTTATCGGGATGGACTTGGTCTCCTGTGCAGCGTGAACTTATTCAGACTTGCGAGGTGGTTTGGATTAGATTCGGTAAGGGACCAGATTTAGAAATTTAAGTTTAATTCGCCCCCTCCCCCTCTCCCCCTGTTCTACGACGAGAAACGCGAGGAAGCTGGTGTATTTGCGAGGTTGCCTAGGGCTGCCTCGGAAAGACGGAAAGTATATCGAGCGTGACGCCGAACCCTTAAAACGTTTATGCAGAGGGCACGGACTTGTTTCTTTTTGTTTTTTTTTGTATCCCCACCCTTCCCCCTTACGCGCTATATAATTTACGAATTATTTATCCTAATTTAAGCCAATGTGATACTCGTAGTCCGAGTAAGCTAAAATCTAATGAGAATATTAAAAAGAATATATATTAAATATGTATATGTATACACAGTCTTTCTGGTGTTGGTTCTTTTCTGATATTTATCTGGAAGACATAACATTTCTAACAAGCAGATCTAACAGCCCACTACTACGCGAAAGAGAGTCACACGCTTCGTCCATTACCGCAAAGTTCAACTTTAACGGTACTGTTTTTACATTGGAGCGTTATCAGGTTGTATGTCTGCATAGTCATAATTTTTATCGAACGAAACGAAATCAAAATTACATCACATATATATTGTATAGATATATGAAAAGAGAAGTAGAGAGCGCGAGAGAGAGAGAGAGAGAGAGAGAGAGAGAGAGAGAGAGAGAGAGAGAGAGAGAGAGAGAACGAGAGAGAGAGAAAGACGGAGAGAGAAGTATATATTTGTTAACGTAGCCCCTCTTATTTCGTTGTCTTATGTGCATTTAGATTGATTGGAAATTTATTAATTGTTAAATACAACTTCCACAGCGAATTGTTCGTTTCTGTATTTGTTATGCCAAACTTCCAACGTTTCCGAGAGCAAAGATCTTTTGCACACATCACATTCGACACATGGAACCACACACACACTTGTATTTAGAAATAGAAATTTTTTTCAATAAAACCTTTTCAGTTGGACACGTTGAATTTTGTTTTTTCGTTTTGCTGAATTTTTACGCTCGGTCTATGGTGATAATTGCTTTATTATATTTGACGATAACAGATTATCGGCATAATATATCTCTTGTACTGTCCTTTTACTGGCGTTCGTGCACACGCTGTAGGATTTTTAAACGATTACTTTTATTTATAATGAAATATAACGGATTATATATTCATTAACGCTTACAACTGCACATGTGACGTGAACAGGATTATACAGTGTGCCGAGAGAAAGAGAGAAAGAGACGGCCGAGCGTAAAAAGAAAATAATCCTTGCATGCTTCCAGTAGGATCCTAACTGTTAACTCCGATTGGGTTTGGTTCCTTTCTCTTCCTCAGGTCCTAGTCTCGCTAAGGAGTAAATATTCGCGTGTTACATTTTTGACAGTTGCGAGAAACGCAAACGTTAAATGCTTCCGCTACGATTAATTCCGGCTTTATGTGACTTTGTTCTTAGTCGTTTTGTTTTGAGTCGATGAGAGTTGAAAAGGTGAAATGAGAAAAAGAATGGTCGTAAGTAAAAAAATGTACAAGACAGTATCTTTACAGTAATTTATCGCTCGATTAATTACAGACTATCCTAAGTAGCGTTCGGAGTGTTCCATATTTTAGATGCGAGCACAATGTCTTTCGGATTTATCTCTAAACAACTTTGAGAACGTAGTATGTATCGCACGAAATCTACATTAAGACAAAAATTAGTAGATCAGTAGAAACATTTATCTTATGCGTTGAACTTTGCTTCTGTTTATAAAAATTGGCTAAGTCTGATATCGGCAGTTAAGGTATACTTGAGGATATTTCACATTATTTGGAATGTTAAGTTTAAAAAAATGCACATGTATTTGATTATTATATACTTTGTTGGCTTAGCCAATTTTTAATATACGCCTTATATGTTGTACAATTTGGGTGCATACCTTTTAACGGGATGTGTTCTTAGTGCCAGTAGAAACAGCTAATGCGTGAAGATAATATTTAATTTACATTTTTACGTCTTTAATTGCTTGCATGCATGCAGTAATAATAATGAGTAAAACTAGTAAAACGACTAAGCATGCGGATTGTCGCGCTACTAAACACTGAGTCAAAGTTTTGAACGTATAAAAAATGTATTATTATATTAAAGATCTAATTAATCGCGCGGACAAGGTAAGCAATATGTTTTCCCGATCGCATTTACGAATTACGAAGAGGGAGAAGAAAAAGAGGCGTACATTATGCTTATAAATGAAACCCTTAATTTGTCACTTGTAGATTCGCTTAAATGATCCTATTACTCTCGCGAGCGGACCGTGCGAGACTGCTACGCCTGTCATCGCCCCAAAAAAACAACCTGAATATCTTTTATAGATTATACAGCATTACCGCCCGATCTGTCGGCCGATAACTGGATAACGTCGGAATATCCTCTGAAGCCCGGGCTAACCGGGCCCTACATCATGCCGATGCCCGTACCCATGCCCACCCTCTACAACGGCGAAACGAAAAAACCAAAGCTAAGCATAGTCGAGCTGGTATTGTACAACATCGCGGCGATGCTGGCCGGCGTAGCCACCGGCTACGACGTGAGAATGTCGAACATATCCCCGATACATCCGCGCCTCTATCCACGGATGGGCGAGTGCGACGAGGATCAGCCAAGGTGGTGGTTTCAAGCGGACACCGGATCGAATCGCAACTCCTACCTCGGCGCCGATTACGAGTTCAGCTCGAGCAGCGGCTATCCGCACAACACTTATCACGGACGGGCACACCATTGCAGGTAATCTGGCAAGAAAAGAATGTTTTTTGCTAAGAAAAGAGGAAGTGATTAAGCAATGGTAGCCGGTTTAATCTACACATGAAGCGACAGCTATACTCTACTCACATAGATTAACGCAATTATCATTGCAGGCCGTTCCTGAGTAACATGGGTGGCATAGCGCCCGGCCTTCCATCCGTGGCGATGCCGGATAAGCCGTTGCGCTTTACGGATTCCCCGCAGCACTATACGAGTAGCACGACGGGTTCTAACGCCCCGACGCCAAGCCCGAGAAGGAAGAGCAGCAGCAGCACCAGCAACGAGGATGCGTACTCGCACGATGCGGCCCGCGTCGATCGTATGGAGAGGGTGCCAACGATATATATGGGTAACGTCGCCCCATTCCCGGATTATGGACCGCCAATGTATACCGTCGTACCACCGGAGTACTATCGGCCCCCTGAACCGACGTATTTCATACCTGCGGAGTATCAGTAAGTATTAATAAAACATGTATCAGAATGATCGCAAAGTCAATGATAAAACTTTAGTAGCGTATAAACTTTGCTTAATTAGTTTCTTCTAGATTGTAGATACAGTTTTGAAACCGACTCGGGGAAAATCGAAGTCATATGACAGAGTGTCATTGGAGCACGGTTTTAGATCAATAAGAGGTCTTTCGTTGCTTTTCAGCGACCGGATGCTCGAGTGCCCCGAGTTCCCGCACGCGTACGACAATCCGAGCAGCATGAACAGCCCGGCTAGGCCGGTGTCCAGGCTTTTGCCCTACACGCATCACCGCACCTCGTCGAACGTCTCTAACGCCAGCACGTCGAGCCAGAGCAACGTCAACCCGACATTCCGGCTGGAGGACGAGGACGACTATGGCGTGTATTCGCCGATATCGTATTACCAGCGACCTTCGAACGTTATCTCCAACTTGACGACGACGTATGGCGGGAGTATAATTAATCACGAGTACGGCTCGCCGTTGCTGACCCGTCAGAACTCCCACGACTCCAACTCGAATTCCGGTGAGCGGCCGAGCAATCTGGAGGTGGTCACGCGGTTACGCTCGAGCCTGAAACGATCCAGTTACAATCCATACAACTCGCCGAGCAAGAGCGTGAGCAAAAACAACTCCGGTTCGGGCACACCGACGAATCCAACACCGCCGGATTCGCTCACGTCCGAGGACTCGAGCTACGTCTCCGCCAAGGACAGCCAGATTTCCATCGGCCGGGTACGCTTCTCGCCGGTAACGTTCGATCGCGATGGCGTGTCGGCACGCGAAGCCCACAGAGAAACGCTGCTGGACATCCCGGTTCACGGTCAGAGCCAGGACGTCACAGTGCCGCTGCAGGCCAACCGACGCCTCAATCGAAACAGGAAGCCGAGCATCTCGGAGCTTGAGAGGGAGTTCTTGTCATAGCACTGGCTTATTTAAGGCCGCGCGGCTCCCTCTCATGTAGGACCAGCTGGACCAAGCGGGTTCGTCGATATTTTATCTATTTATCGATATTTCTAGCGAATGGTAGTCCTAGGACCGATCTCTTTATGCCTCCGATTATACAATTGCGATTATGAAATCTTATGATCGTCGACTGGAAGAATTTGCAAAATGAATTGCACGTTATCGAAGCACTGCCTCTCGCGGACGATTCTCAATGGTAGTAGTACACTAACAAGTCTGGGAATTATTACATTCCATACAACACACAATCCAGCGAAAAAATCACGTAACGTAGCATAATGCGTGATTGGACGCGAATTTTTAATTTGATAACGCTAATGATATTTGATATACGTGTCGCATGTAGAAATACATATTACACGAGCGAAGATTGCGACGCGACGTGGTATATATTCAAATTGCATATTACTCCGAGAATAAACA
>NW_020220376.1:0-9153 GCF_003070985.1 Temnothorax curvispinosus | reverse complement strand
TCGCGTGGAAAGTGTATGCGTGAACTATTTCGGGACTACCGCACCTCCCCCGAAAGCACGGGGGGAGTGTGTGTGCGTGAACCTCGATTCGCGTGGAAAGTATATGCGTGAACTATTTCGGGACTACCGCACCTCCCCCGAAAGCACGGGGGGGTGTGCGTGAACCTCGGTTTGCGTGGAAAGTATATGCGTGAACAATTTTGACATATATATTAGTTATTATGCTTTCCAATACTCAAAATAGCTGCTATATTTTCAAAACTTTTTTTTGTTAATAACTTTTTAATGAATAACGAGCGACGGCTAAAACCTTCTGAAGGTCACTCGGGGTCGTGACTTTGACAACATATATCAAGGTCATTGAAATCGGTGAGGTCGCCCTTAATCTAAACATTTACCAAGTTATATTTATTTTGAACTTTAATACTGCATATCTCGAAAACTAAAGCAGTTAGCCCTATAAGATCTATATAATTTTTTGTTCAGCGTAAAAAATACTACCAGAAACCACAGTCAAATCAAGGGGCCCCGGTTATCGTGTTCTCCCCGAACGGCGGGAGGGGGGAGGCTAAATTCAAAATCTAACAATGGTTCCTTAAAGTACAGACTTCACCCTTTAAAATGAAAAAAAATCTTTCAGACATGACAATTTTTCGCGGAGTTATGCTTATTTGAAGTTGGGCAAATTTTTGATGTAAATTTTTGTTGCGATAATTTTGTTGCCCAGTGTATATTCCATTGAATAATATTATGCAAAATATGAAATATTTTTTATAATTAACAGTAATGAGGCTTTATTGACTATAACTGGCAATCTTTATTAATAATATAAAGAAAACTTAATCCGCCAGGGGTTAAAACAAAATCAATTATTTATTACTCGACTACCTGGCTTAAATTATATATAAGTGCACAACGTTTCGGCTCACGGTTAGAGCCCTTATCAAGTGCCGTCTGAAATATGAACATCCGCGATGTAACACAATAAAAAATATATAAATTGGAAATTAGTCATAAAAACAGAGAGCGTTACCTAATCGTCAATAAGACTCGTCATATATTAGTCAAGACCTCCTTTCGTTCATGGGAATGTCCCAGCCTTATCACAAAGCGCAAACTACGGGAAATCACTCATATAAAACCGATATACAGAGAAAGAGATGTGACAATCAATTCTTACGTGTCTTGAATATAAAAATTCCACCAACTAGCACCTTGAGTTTGAGACTCTCCGATAAGCGATGTTATGCGAGTGAAAGAACTCGGGAGACTGAACACTAACAAGGGAAAAGAATCAAGGAGTCAAAAGGTTGCCACAAAAAAGTAACAAAATAAACAATTAAACTGACGAGATGACGCCGTCATAAACTTCGTTTAGATTATCTGTATCTCTCTGAAGATTAATAATGTTGTTGTGTTTCTTTATAAAGAACATTTCAGCTATCTCTCTCTTTTTCGTATTACACTCCTTGTGTAAAATCTGAGAATCAGACCAATTAAAATTATGGTTATTGTGTAATCTGTGTTTACTTACAACTGAGTGATTGCTGAAATGCTTTTTAATATCATTACAATGCTCCTTGATTCTAGTCTCAAGATGTCTCTTAGTTTGCCCTATATAAGAAGCCTCACAGTCATCACATTCAATCTGATAAACAATGTTGGTTGCCTTATTCTTCATCAATCTATCCTTACCCCTTTTGATAACTGTGTTAAGCTTCTTCGGAATAGTGTATAATACAACGAGTCCGACATTTTTCAAGATACGACGTATGCCCTCGCTTAAGCCCTTAATATACGGGATCGCTATATGTTTACGCGCGTCAAAAGAAACGTCTGAGAGATCGCCATTATCTTTTCTGTTCTTTAATTGCAATAATCTATTGTGTATCTGTTTATTTACTTGGTCAGAAAACAATTATTTATAAGAATGTCTTTAACAATTTTATGTATGTATGAAAGTACTTTATTTGCCCCTAAGGGGCCTTAAAGGGCGTTTTTAAGGAACGTACCCAAACCTTTACAGCCTCCTACTCTTCTTTCTTTTCTCACAAACCATTGGCGTTTTTCAGGAACGTACCCAAACCTTTACAATTTTTTGCGCTTCCTATCCCTGCCTGTCCTCTCTCTCTCGCTCTCCCGCTCTCTCGCTCGCTCTCCCGCGCCTCAATCGCTTTTCGCTTAATCGCTCTTATATCTATATCTTATATCTAACTTAATTCTAACTTATTTCTAAAGTTGGACATCCGTTTCCTTTGCTTCCTTCCTTTCATATTTTTCTTTCATACGTCTCAATCACACTGTTCTCTCATCCATCACTTTCCTTCCCCTCCCTCCCTCTTGTCGCATTTTCTCTATCGCTTTCATCCACCTCTCCCTCTCCCCTCTCTCCTCTCTCCTAGTAAATTCTCCACCACATCCTGCCACCCCTCTCCATCCCATCTCTCCCATCTGGAACATTCCTCCCATATGTGTTCCCATGTTTCCTCCTCCCTCTCGCATATCCTGCACCTTTTATTCTCCTCTTTTTCCCAATACAGTCCTTCCCTAATTTAATTACCTAGTCTGAACCTCGCGACTCTACTCCACCTTTCTTCCTCCCAGTTTTTCTCTAAGTATCCTGGAATCCCGTTTTTCCTTATAAATTTATACCACCTGTTGTATTTCGAGTCTACGATCTATTCCATCCTTTCTTGTTTTTGCTTCGCCTTCTCTCTGCTCTCCAGATTTTCCACTTCTAACTCTTCCTCCTCTTCAACTCTCACCCCCAGCTCTTCCAGATAACTTTTTTTTTCTTGTTCCCATTTTCATATTATCTTCCCCTTCTTCCATCTCTCTTTCATTTCCTCTAGGCATTTCCTCGCTATTCCCCCTCCGTTATACCTTCCTCTAATTTCTTTTCAAACTTTCAAGCTCTCTTGCTCGCCCTGCCTCTCATCTTCTCTCTCTCCACTTCATCTCTCATCATATATCCGGGTGTCCTCCAGTTTAGCCCAAATATCCATCTGATATATCTCTCATGTATACTTTCTACCTTCACCCTTTCCTTCCACCCCCACACTTCTGCCCCGTATCCCATCACTGTCCATATTAGAGTATCATACAGCCAGATCCTTCTTCTCCAGTCCTTTTTCCACATTCTTTTCCCTATCCCCCACACTTTCCTCATTACTCTCGCCGCCTTCCTTCTTCTCTCTCTGATATGTGCCTCTTGTCCCCCATTTTCCTTCAGTGTATATCCAAGATATTTAAATTCCTTAACTTCTTCTAGTTTCTTTCCTTTCCATCTCTAATCATACTTCCTCTTCCTTCCTCCTCCCTTTCTGAATCTCATTATTTTTTATTTCTTTATGCTCAATATTAGTCCCTTCTTGTCCAGGTATCCCTCTAGCCTGCTTATCATCGATCTCATGTCCTGTTCCTTTTCCGCCATCAGTGCTATATCATCCGCATACATTAACGTGTAAATCTTTCCCCCTCTCAGCTTCACACCTCCCCATCCTCCTTTCTTCATGTAATTTTCTAAGTCCGCGATCAATATGTTAAAAAGTATCGGGCTCAACGGGCACCCTTGTCTCACGCCCTTCGCCATCCAGAATGCACCTCCACACTCTCTTCCTATTCTTACCCTACTCTTTGTTTCTCTCAATACCTCTTTAACCCTGTCTATTAAACCCTGCCTCACTCCCCTCTCTGTCATCGCCCTAATTAGTACTTCCTTGTCCACTGAGTCGAAGGCCGCCTTCAAATCTATGAAAAATACTGTCATCTTTCCTTTCTCCTTACCCAATTGTCTATTTACCAGATAATTCAGCGCGAATATCTGGTCCATCGTCCCCATCCTTTTTCTGAATCCTGCCTGGTTATCTGGAATCAAATTCTTTGTCTCAACCTCCTTCCTTAACCTTTCTGCCAGTATCGCTGTGTATATCTTGTACATTAATGACATTATTGTTATTCCTCTATAATCCTTCACCCCTCGTCCTTCTCCTTTTTTAATTATTGGGACTATTTCTCCTTTCTTCCATTGTTCCGGCCAGCCTTTCCCTCTCCAAACTTTTTTACAGATTTCCCATATCCATTTCTCCATTTCTTCTCCTCCTTTCCACGCCTCGTTCGGTATCCCGTCATTTCCTATTGCCTTTCCTGTTTTTAACTTCTTTATTACATTTCTTACCTCCTCCAACTCTATCTCCTCTTCTTTTTGTCTGTTCCCTCCCCCTTCTCTTTTCACTACCCTATTCTCCATCCCACCCATTAGTTCCATGAAGTACTCCTTCCATTCTTCCATTTTTATCTCTTCATTTATCCTCTTCCTTCTTTTTCTTACTCTGCCTATCAACTCCCATACCTTTCCTTCCGTTTTCGCTTCCCCTATTTCTCTTATCATCCTTTCCTTCTCCTCTTTCTTCTTTCTTTTACACATTTCTCTGTACTCCTTTCTCTCTTCTCTGTACCTTTCCACTTCTCCTCTTCCTTTCCTCCATTTTCTCAGCCCTTTCCTCACCTCTCTTTTCTTCTCCTTACATTCTTCGTCCCACCATCCTCTTCCATTCTTCTTATCCCTTCTCCCTCCCTCATTTTCGTTCTCCTCTATTACTTTTTTATCCTTGAGCTTCCTACTTCTATCTCCTCTTGTATTTCTCCTTTTCCTCCCTTTATTGTTCCTAATCTTTTTAAATTGCGTTCTTCCCCCTTCGCTCCATATTCCTCTTCTTCTTATTCTTTCTCCTTCTCTTTTTCTCTGATCTTTCTCAAGTTTACCCCTCATCCATATTGTTACTGGGTGGTGATCTGAATCCACTCTTTCGCCTACCTCCAATCTTTCCACCCTTTCTCTAACCTCCTCCTCCCCTATCACGTAGTCTATAACTGTCTCGCCTCTCCCTTCTGTGTACGTAAATTCACCCTCCTCATCTCCTTTCACGCCTCCATTTAGTATCATCCAACCTCTTTCCTCTATGAATTCCAATAGCTTTCTTCCGTCCTTATTTATTTTCTTGTTTTTTGATTTTCTCCTTCCACCTTCCACTCTTTCCTCGTCCTCCTCTTCCCAACCTCCTTCCTCCCCCGTTCTCGCATTGAAATCCCCACCTATTATAATCCTTACTCCCTTTTCTCCCTCCTCCGTCTTATCCTTCAGGCCTTCTAGCTTCCTGTCTATATCATTATTTACATAAAACCCTATTATTCTCCATATTTCCTCTCCTATCCTTATCTTACATTCGATCTTACCTTCCTCTTCCTTCCACTTTCTTTCTTACTTTATCTCTTCTATTCTCTTCCGTATTCCTAACAGCATACCCCCACTCGCTCTTCCTTTCTTGTTCTTCCTGGTCGCTATCTGTACTCTCCATTTGTATTCTCTTGGGATCTTCTCTTTCATCTTTTCCCACCCCCTCTCATCTAACCATGTCTCCATCACTACATCCCATTCCTTTATCGCTTCCCAGAATTCCTTATCTTTGTTTGTTATGCCTGCCACATTCCAAAAAGCCACCTTCCACATTTCCTCCTTTCTCCTGATTTTCCTTTTCTCTCTCTCTCTCCATTTTCGGTATCCTCCTCTCCATCTCTTCCTCCTAAGTTCTCTTCCTCATTCTCCTTTTCACCTTCTTTGTCCTTCTCATCTCCCTCTTCCATATTACCTTCATCTTCTTCCTCTCTTAGTTTTCCCCTTTTTCCTTCCACACATTTCCTTCGTTATCTCTTAATATCTCTTCATCCTCTTCCCATTTCTACCATTTTCCTTCTAATTGTATCTTTCCATATCCTACCTTTACTCTCTTACCATTTCCTCTCTCCTGCCTTGCAATGTCTTCTATATTCCGGCCATCTCATCTTTCTCTCCTTCCACGTCAGGTCATCATCTATTCCTATCCCTTTCTCTCTTAGTCTTCTTCTCTCCATCATGACCTTTCTTTTTTGTTCCAGTCCCTGCAAGCCTATTATTGCCATCCTTATACCTCCCTCTCTGTTGTCCTCTATGACCTTTTTGCAACTCACTTCCGTCTCTATTCCAATCCCCATTAAAATTTCTTTCACCTCTCTTTCTATATCGTTCCTCTTTCCTTTTGTTCCTCTTATAACTATGTTTTTTCTTCTTTCTTCTCTCTCTCACATCTCTAATTTCTTATCTATTTCTTTTAGTTTTCTCTCTAATCCCTTCTCCCCTGCGTCTTCTTCTTTCCCTATTCCCTTCTCTTTCATTTCCGTTATCGTCTTCTCCATTTCCATTATTCTCTTCTCCATCTTCTCTCTCTCTTTCATCCATTTTTCTTCTCTCTCTTCCGTGGTTCTTTTTAAATCTTCTATCTCTTGTCTTATCTCTCTCTTTTGCTCCCTCATTATCTCCAGCATCTCCTTTATCCCTTCTCTCATCTCGGTTTTTACTTCCTTTTTCATCTCCTCTATCCAGCTTCTTTCATCTCTTGTAGTTTCCTTATCATCTATTTTCTTCGGTGATCTCTGCACCTTCTTACTCCCTTTAACAATTTTATGTCTTTATTAATAAGTCACGACGTTTCGAGTCCTTTTCAAGTGTATAATGTTCTAACAAAGACTTTCGCTAGTCGAGTATGCTCGCACGTCAGATCTAAAGATTATAAAGAAATAGAACGGAATTTGTTTAAGCTACAAAAAACTACATGAGTTATTGGATTAAAAAGAAAAGAAAAATTAACTTACAAGCTTTGTGCGTTATATAGTGATAAAACATGGCCAATTATTAAAATGTAAAATGTAAAATTGATTGTGTTAAGGAAGCACGTCTGCACGCAGTTACAAGCAACACAATGAGCAATATTTAATAAACAATAATAGTTGATGAAAAATAGAGATTGGTTAGGTAGCCCCTATTATTTTGTCATATACATATTGCTGTCAGGTTCTCTGTGTTTCTTTTAAGGTTGATCGTATAATTGTGTTTTTTAATTAAAAACATCTCGGCGATTTCTCTCTTTTTAACGTGTTTTTTTTTTGTGTAAATTTTTTTGTACCAGACCAATTGAAATCGTGATTTAATACGAGCCGATGTTTGCTTATCACGGAGTGATTGCTGGCATGCTTCCTTATGTCGGACTTATGTTCCTTAATTTGAGTTTCGAAATGTCTCTTCGTTTGTCCGATATACGTCGCGTCGCAGTCTAAACAGTCAATTTTATAAACTAATTCCGTCTGTTTCATGTCATTAAGTCTGTCCTTTCTCCTTCTAATAACATTACTAAGCTTCTTAGGTACAGCATACACGACATCAAAGCCGCGATTGCTTAAAATATTACCGATACTTTCGCTGTAATTTTTTATGTAAGGGATAGTAATAAATTTTTTCATATTATCGTCAGTGTCATTTGCATCAGGTGTGACTTCGTGTTATTTAATCTCTTTCAATCGTTGACTGATGCACTTATTAATAACTTGTGTCGGATAACAATTGTTTTCTAGAATTTCTTTTACAATTTTAATGTTAGTCATATGGAATCTTTTATCAGACATTAAGACGGGGCGATCTACCAGTAATTACATTCTTTTTGTAGTTTTCAGGATAATTCGAGAAATAATAATTAATGTGTATATACCGTCCAGAAATGGTCGGTTTTTGGTACCAATTTGTAATTAATGTGTTGCCATTTCTGAGGACAGTTGTGTCTAACAAATTCAGCTCATTATTATTTTTAATTTCATAAGTAAATTTAAGTCGTAAGTGATAACTATTAAACAAATTAAGTACTTTGCCAATGTTCGTTCTTGGAATAATTGCAAATATTTATATCGTCAACATATCTGAAGAATGGATATTTTAAATTTTAGAGTGCTGATGCAGAATGTTTCTAAGCCATCCATGACTATGTCAGCAAGATGAGACTATGGGAGAGAGTGGAGAATCCATAGGGCTGCCGAAGATCTGCTCATAAATCTGTCCGTCAAACATGAAATTGCCCACATAGCACAAAACTCAACAGAAATGTTACAGACATTTCAAAATTTCCAAAAATTTTTTAAATAACACTAAAACGTCATTGGTAGGTACATCTAAAAAACATAACATAGAAACATAACATTTAAAACGTTTACATGATGTTTATGAAAGGTTTCTGTTATACAATTCAGCTGAAATAATATGTTAAGGTGATTGGGCCATGTACCATATGAGTCAATATAAGGCCTAAATTTTATTTTAAGAAAAACCATTTTTATGGATATATTCTAGACACTTGTATAATTACTGATTTTATAATGTAACTTTTCATTTGATTACGTATCAATTTATCTACTGATAAATGTAAACAGTTCAAGATTTGACTTCAGTTGACATTCGTACAAGAGAAATGTCGCGACATTGCATCTCTTCGCTGTAGGCAGCTATCATGCCAGTGCCATGTGTTTGAGTGAGGTTATGTATTGTGTTTATGTTGAAAAATAATGGAAGGTAACAAACAATTTCGATAACGGGAGATTTGCTTGCAAAAGAATAGTGCTGTGGAAAGAAAACACTACACGGCGCGGCGTTGCCACATGTTCACGTCGCGTACAGCTGATCGAAAGATTCGAAAGGCCGACAAGAAACGCGACGATTCATCAACTTTCGATTGAATTTTTGGCCTTATTACACGTCAACGTCGTTTTGTCTTATACTTAACAAGTGCTAGAAGAATCAAATAATGTTATTTTCAGTTTTTTGAACTTGTTTCTTTACAGACAGTGAGTAAAATTCTCGAAAAATGTATGTTTCCGGTACAATTTCCCATAAAACCTATGTTAAAAATGCCAACTTTGAGATTTAATATCTCAAAAACTAGATGTCAGATCTTCTCAAAATTGCAAATTTAAGCGTATTTAGGTTTTTTTTATAACATATATTTAATTCGGATTTTTTTCTTTGACATGCTCTGATGGCCCAATCACCTTAATGGATGTACTGCTGGTATTCATATAGGTCTAAGAAATCCGAAAAGAAATCTATGGCATGCCGTTTTACTTTTTAATAGCAAACATTTTTAGTATACAAATAAAAACTAATTCTCCAATTTACAATAAAGAGAAAAATGGTTTAGAAACATTATTATTATGTCTAGGCAAAAAAATAATTAATTAAAATTATGTCTAAACATAATTTTAATTCGTCAAAGTAAAATTTAATGAAAATTGGATGGC
>NW_020220375.1:0-3150 GCF_003070985.1 Temnothorax curvispinosus | reverse complement strand
TCGATGCAAGAAAGCAATATATTTAGAAATTTAGTATGCATAAAAACAAGCGTGGCAGTATGCATAAATACACATGAATAGAAAGGGTAAGAAATATTTTGATCTTATTATTCAATTTATTTTATAGAAAACATGATTGTTATTAATTACTAAAACTTATTTTAACGAAGCATCGATTTAACCCTAATTTTTTTGTAGTCTATCCATCTATTTTTGACTAAGAAATTGGCTTTATGCCAATCAAGTAAAATATGACGTGAGATTGTAAATATAATCTGTCCAGAAACGTTCTGAAACTTTTTAGTAACTTTTTAAATTATTTTAGAGTCGATTGTAGAGTATAATTATGGATTCAATTTTGGAGTAATATATATGAATACATTATATAAAATAATTTTAGTAGAAAATTAAAAATGAGATATATTTATATTGATATGTGTAAGTTTATAAAGATTTGCATATATTATTCAATTATATCAACGCGATTATTGATTAATTATAATATCCAATTATAATACAATTATGCGGAAATTTTCCTTTTTTTCGGATCTTACGTCATTCATTTTGTATCTTACTTGATAAATTTTCAAGAGAGATGCGTGCCGCATGAACACGCTTCGCATTTTCGTGGTTGGTTTTTCCAGCCAGTTTTTACATCGAGAAATTTTTCCATTTTTACTACATCTGTTTATTTGCCCCAAGTAGGGCTGTTTTCTTATATTTTCTCGCATGTACGAGACTGGAAAAATACCAATAAAATTCCAATCGAGCGCGTATTAAAACTTTTAATTTTACATTTCACAGTGTCATTTTGAGGTATCTCGCTGGATTAACCCAGCAAATCAGGTTCTTTTTATAATTTGTGTCATGACCTTATAATTGAAGATTTGTATTACATTTATATTAGATTGTAACACGGGTAGGTAGAAAAATAGATAGGTAGGATTAAAGATCGGAATATAGATAAGGGTAGGTAGGAATTCGGAGGTAGGCACACACACAGGGATAAGGGGATATAATTCGATAGTTGAAAAAATTGTAGACTAAATAATAGTAATAGCTTTAATATAATAATAATAAAAAAAATAATATATAATTATATTAATTATTATAATATTTTTAATAATAGCAACTCAAAAAGTATATATTAAATAATACTGATACTTTTATATTAAATAATATTTATTTAATATCTTCAATGAGAAAGTTTGCCGAATTGCATGTTGAAATGAATGAAAGGCATATTGATCGAACATCTGCTGTAGAAAATTCTTTATAACTCGGAAATAAATGGTTTTTGATAAAAAATAGCTAAAAAAATTCTTAATTTTATATATAGTTACTATAAAATAAAATACAATAATTCAGCAATTTAATGAAAAACAAAAAAATATTTACTGAAATATATTTTACTTAATTAAAAAATAGATGCATACTAAAATAACAAAATGTAAAAAGATATCGAAATTAAAACTATTTGAAATAAATTAATTTCAAACATTTACGATCTAGTCTTACAGAACGAGATAATTTTTAATTTGCTTCTAATTTCTTTTTACACATAAAAATAAAGTTTTGTAGAAACTATCTATTGACTATGTTTCAGAATTGCATGACACAATATTTTAGGGAAATATTTTCTAAGTCAAAGTGAACAAAAAAGCCTCTCACAGCCTTTCCAATTTCTAATGAACAAAAAAGTTTATATAAACATATGTCTCTAACTTATTTATTAGTAAGATATTAAAGTATGATCTAGTAAAGATTATGTTTAACAGTAAAACATTTAAAGTATGTTTTCGAAGTGGCCACCGTTTTGTTAAATGCAGCATTCTGCACGATGTATTTATGTTTCTCTGCATGGTATATATCTTATGGCATTAGGATTATTTATAATAATTGCTGCAGCTTTCATTATGCGATTTCTTAATTCTCCTTGCGTGCAGACCAATAGTCTACATTAAACTGAAGACTTTATTCATTCATTTTCACCTAGAAAAGTTTATTTTGACCTAGAAAATATTTCCCTAAAACATAGTGCCGTGCAATTTTGAAACACCCTGTATATTAAACATGTCTACTATTGTGTTTGTTTGTTTTCTCTGAAATTATCTTAATCGTCATTTCCAGAGATTTAATTTCCGGAGATAAATTTATTCGCTTTAAAAAGTGTGTTAAAGCTGAGTAACTTTATCAACTAATGAGTAATTCAATTGGCTTTGATAAGTAATAAACTACCACCTGTCGAGAGTTTAAAATTTATATATATATATATATATATATATGTATATTATATATGTATATTGTTTCATTGCGTTTTGTTTGATACTAATGCAATTGGCTTGAAATGTATAAAATAGATATGCTATCGATTAGGTTGGTGCATGTGAAATGTCGGATTTCGCTAATTGAAAGTATTGGTATGTTTCAGTCATATTATTAGCTTTATAGAAAAATATTATATACAATTTAATCGCTTATAATTATAGTTACGCTTATTATTCCTGCTGTGTTCGTAAAGCTTTTTTTTAAACACGCGTTTTGATTTTATTGTTTAAAGTTCAAAATATAACTATGAATTTTAATAAAATATGTATAGTTTTCTTATATTATATATGAATTTAAATTGGGAAATAATGCTACTGTAGCTACTCGCAATATTAACAGAGCTCTTAGAGAAAACAATGTTAATAAGGAACAGTATATAGGGTTAGTGGAAATTTTTCTCTGCAAAATAAGTCACATTATAAAGTTTTAATTGATAGTGGTATTCTAAGAGACTTAGTTTCTACTACTTAAATTTTCTTCTAATTAAAATTTTTTATCGAAGGAGAGAGAGAGAGAGAGAGAGAGCTGTAAGACAATTAATTGATTTTAAAGATACATTTTTTTTTTAGAAATTGTATATATTTATTGTAAAATTATTAGGGTAAATGTATTGATGACAATGGAGCTTATTTTGATTAAATAAAGCTTTATTTGTTTTAAAGTATAATGTTTTAATTATTCATTAAAATATCCGACATTTTGTACGCACTAACTTGATATGCCGCAATGTTAATTTTATGCACAATTTCTGGAAGTAATTTGGAAATATTCTTTGTATGCTTTTCAAAGAATCTTAGGAAAAATTATACGTTCAATAAATTA
>NW_020220374.1:3525-6462 GCF_003070985.1 Temnothorax curvispinosus | reverse complement strand
ACCCCATTGGCCTCTAGAATTGCGCGGCGGAATTGGTTATCGCGCGCCGTGTGCGTCTTTACCATCTGCCATCAAAATCGTAATAGCAAACACTACCTCTGTGAAGAGTGTTTCCGAGACCTAACGGGCCCACAACGCTGCCAGTACGACTGCTTAGTCCGCCATTATATGTATATCGGTTACCGATACAAAGTCGAAGAGTGCGATTCGTGCGACGTCGTAATCGGAGAAATCCAGAGCCCCTCCGCGTGTACCACGTGCTGTGAAATATTCTCTAACGTAAAACGTTCGGTGGAACACGAGGGAGGAGACCAATATTTGGAACGCGAATCTACGATAATTGCCATTTCCCAAACTAGAGTTTAGCACCCCATTGTTCATGTGTTCCGGACATCCAGTAAATCGGCAGCCTCCGGAGGTAGTTTCACCCCCTAGCCCTATCAGAGCATGGTTAATGACGGGAATCTGTGTCTGGTCATTGTTTTTTCAAAATAAAACTACGGGGGTCATTATTTGTGAGGATTGCCAGCTCGGCCAATACCAGCCCTTCCGGCAAGATTTCGAAGGCGTTCTCAGGCATTTCGTGCAATACGGGCCGCGAATAGAGTTCCCCACGTGTAGCGAGTGCAGTAAGGTTCTAGCCGACTGTCGGCCCGCTTTCGAATGTTACGCATGCACTAGAGTAGAAGAACCGTTTGAACGATTTCTGACAAATCCTCTGAATCAACGGTACGGTGAAGAATTACCGAATCTAAATCTCCCAGTGAGGGTGCGGATCGGGCAAACGATTTGATGACGAGCGTCTGAATAGCGAATTACCTCGGTCGCAGGTATCCCCGGATAGAGCCCCTTGGCTTGATAACCCGAAAAGCGACTAGTCCCGTATAAGCGATCCGAGTACCGCCCCCCTTCGCGGCCGCGATCTAACGGGACGTAACACAAATCTGGTGACAGCGGTGGGATACGAAAATTCGCGATGCCAGACACTCGTTCCAAGTCCACCGAGCCTCCGAGCGAGGCGGAACTCGCAAAACGCAGGGCCGACATGGAGCACGAGCTCGAAATACTCCATAAAGAAAAAAGGAAACAAAGGGCGGAAGAAGCAAGGTTGCGCGAAGAACAGGAAAGGGTTAGGCGAGATCAAGAAGTTCTCGAGAAAGAAAAGGAAGAATTAGAAAAAATTAGAATCGGCATGGAGCAGGAACGAGCCGAGATGACTAAACAATTCCGAGAAACTAGGACTGAATCGAACGAGTCACGGGACGCCGCGCAAGCACTCTCTCCCTCGCGACAACGCTTACGGTTCGATGAATCAATCTCGGACAATCGCTATCCGAGCATGGAAGATTATCGACTATCTGCCTCGCGACAACAATCACGTTCCGACGCGTCGCGCGCGGGCAGCCGTTCCCCGCGAGACTCAACTCCGGAAAATTATGGCCCGCGTATATCCTTCAAAGAAGCCTTAGACACAGTCCCTTCCTTTGACGGACAAAATATCTCCTTGTCGCAATTTGTACGTGCCTGCAAACGCGCCAAGGAGATTCTCCCACCGTCTTCCGAACGCAACCTAACCCGCCTTCTCCTGACCAAATTACGCGGAAGGGCTATATCCGCGGTGGAGGACGAGGTGTGCGAAAACGTAACGCAACTCGCGGACCTATTAAATGGCGCTTTCGGAGTACCGCGCACGATAGATCAATACCGCGGCGAACTGAGTACTATTTATCTAAAATCAGGGGAGCATATATTAGATTACATAACCCGAGTAAAAAATCTCCGGTCGGCCATCCTCGATAAAGAAAGGCGTACTCGTGGATACTTAGACGACCACGCAACGACCGAAATCGACGCCCTAACCGCGCGATCCTTTTGCGAAGGACTCCCGCTCACTTATCGAATTCAACTCAATCGCAGAGACCATTACAATCTCCCCGCCGCATTCGCTCACGTTAAGACCCTTGCGAAGAGACAAGAGCTAGATAATACGCGTTTCAATAACCCTCGTAAGGATAACGGTGAACGTGGATTAGAAAGAAATGCCTACAAGCCCGCGAGGCCCCCCCCCCGAGCGCTATGAAACAAACAGGGATCGGTATAATGGAACAGCATACCGAACAGCGTACAATAATTGTTACACTCCGAGCAGACCTCGATACGAGGACCGTACATCACGTTATAGGGAGACAGAGAGAACTTACGATAACGACGCAGACAGACCACGGTATCAAGAGACAGAAAGGGCCCGCGCGGACTCAGGTAAAAGCGACGACATCTGCCGATATTGTAAAAACCGGGGTCATAAAATAGAGGAATGCCGTAAACGACAATACAATAACTCTTTGCGAACCCAGGGAAACTCCCCCTACCCCTCGAGGAACGCGGACGAACCTCGAGCGGGAACACCGAAAGAAATCCGTCCGATGAGAACAATAATAGAAGCACCGAGCGAAGAAACACCCGAATCGCAATAACGAATCCATCGAAATCGTCACACGCACCTAGCGTAAAATTAGCGATAGAAGGGCTGAGGGGTGAAACAACGTTTATGGTAGACACGGGAGCCGCCCCGAACGTAGTAAAAATAAATAAACTTTCTTCTCTGGGAGACATAGAAACAAGCGCAGGCATAATAATCACGGGGATAAGAGACGGTAAGATAAACACACTCGGAGCGGTGGAGACGAAATTCTTGGGGCGCCGAGTCGAATTTCCAATCGTAACCGATGACTTTCCCATCTCGCAAGATGGCATCTTAGGATCAGACTTTTTGCGGGACTCTTACGTGATAGACGCCACGCGAAACCTCCTGACGTGGGAAGGAATCCCAATACCGTTGACTGGAAAAGATAAAAAACCAGACGCGCCCACGGTATTTACCACATCCACCCCACCAACGGTAACTCCTAAATCTACTATATCCACCGCACCGACGGT
>NW_020220374.1:0-3515 GCF_003070985.1 Temnothorax curvispinosus | reverse complement strand
CCACCAACGGTAACTCCTAAATCTACTATATCCACCGCACCGACGGTAACTCCTAAATCTACTATATCCACCGCACCGACGGTAACTCCTAAATCTACTATATCCACCGCACCGACGGTAACTCCTAAATCTACTATACCCACCGCACCGACGGTAACTCCTAAATCTACTATATCCACCGCACCGACGGTAATTCCTGAACCTATTATATTCACTGAACCCACCGCGTCGATAATGCCTTTAACGTCTTTCACATCTAATTCGCCGATCAAGGGTGCCGCGCTCAACATAAACCGCGTAATCAAGGCCCCCGAGGCAAGCACCGAATTCAGCGACAAAGAAACCGGGACGAATTTGGGCAAAAACCACGAACTTCCCGCGGCCGGTAATCAGGAAACTGATGCAAACTTAACTTACGAAAACTTTCTAATTCCGGCAAGAACGCGCGCCACCTTGCCACTTCGAGTAAGCAATCCGGAAATTGCGACGAAATACGTACCGCGAATACACGTGCACGACGATATTTACTTAGGAGATGCCGTTGTCACAAAACGCGGCGGAATTGCTTACATCGGCGTCGTTAACTCCGCCGAGCGGGACATTGAAATTTCACTACCGACGGTCGAGCTTCAGGAGATAGAAGCATACTCTACCTTCGACCTTCCCTCCCCATCTTCTGCATCCTCTAACAAGGGTCATAAAAGCACCCTTCACCAAAAGTCAACCGCATCCGGGTGTTCTACCTTAGGGCCTAGAACGACCAGGAGCGAGAAAAAAGCGCAGCGTATGCTGGCAACATTTTTGGGCAAATCCCGTGTAGATCAAATAAAAGAATTACTTCGATTAAATCATCTAAATGACGAAGAGAAAGAGCATGTCCACGAATTAGTAGAAAAATATAGCGATCTGTTCCGCCTGCCGAGCGACAAGCTGCATCACACCGACGTGATAACGCATAAGATCCCCACCACGGACAACGTCCCGATCAATACGAAACAATACCGCTTCCCGCCAATGCACAAGGAAGAAATTGACAGGCAAGTAAAAGAATTATTAGAAAACGATGTTATCGAAACATCGACATCCCCATATAATTCTCCCTTGTGGATTGTGCCCAAAAAACCCGATTCAAAAGGTAACAAGCGATGGCGCATGGTGATTGATTATCGCGGACTAAATGAAAAAACAATCGGCGACGCGCACCCCCTACCAAACATTACAGAGATATTAGATCAACTCGGCAGCGCGAAATACTTCAGCGTCTTCGATCTCGCCTCGGGGTTCCACCAGATACTTATGGACCCGTCCGACGCTCACAAAACGGCATTTTCCACGCCGTACGGGCATTACCAGTTCAAACGAATGCCTTTCGGACTTAAAAACGCGCCAGCCACGTTCCAACGGCTAATGAACCAGGTTCTGACGGGACTCCAAGGCGTAGAGCTACTGGTATATTTGGACGACATTATCATATATTCAAGTTCTTTGCGAGAGCATCTCATAAAATTCCATAAGTTAGCGGAGCGACTTAGAAGCGCTGGTTTGCGACTCCAGCCAGACAAGTGCGAATTTTTGTGTAAGGAAGTCACTTACCTCGGGCATGTGATTTCTGAAGCGGGCGTGAAGCCAGATCCGAAGAAAATTGAGGCGGTCGAACACTTCCCTCGGCCTCAGAATACGAAGAACATCAAACAATTTTTAGGCTTGGCAGGGTACTATCGTCGTTTCATACCGAACTTCTCTAGAATAGCAAAGCCACTCACCGACCTTCTAAAGAAGGACGTCGCGTTCACCTGGCAAAAAGAACAGGAAATGGCTTTCTCCCACCTGAGGAGACTATTATGTTCTGAGCCAATCCTGCGCTACCCTGACTTTACGAAACCTTTTGTCCTTACCACGGACGCCTCGGGCACCGCGATCGGTGGCGTCCTGAGTCAGGGCATGGTCGGTAAGGACTTACCGATCGCTTACACCTCCCGATTACTTAACGCTGCAGAGCGAAATTATTCCACCATAGAAAAAGAGTTACTCGCGATTGTATATTGTGTCAAACACTTTAGACCGTACCTGTACGGCCGCGAGTTTCGGCTAGTCACAGATCATAAGCCACTTGTTTGGTTGCATTCAGTGAAGGATCCATCATCGCGTTTAGTCCGATGGAGATTGAAACTCCTAGAGTACGAATATCACACTGATTATAAAGCAGGCAAAGTCAACGCGAATGCAGACGCTCTTTCCCGAAATCCGATCCAACAGCAAATCCTCCCTCTTACCAAAGCCACAGAATCCACCGACTCAGACGAGTCGATATTTTCCTCCAAACCGCGTGCCAAGAAGAGGCGACACACCTCGCCCGACGCGGATCCTCCCAAGGATACAGAGGACACCCCCGCAGTGGGAGAAGGAGAAATCATTGGAGGTAACGTGCCCAGCAGCGACGATGAGGATTTAAATGACGACGGAGAACATGAAGATTCCGATCCTGGCATAGCATTGGACGACAGCGACACAGATGACAGTAGCAGCGCATCGGAGATCTTCGATAACCCGAACGAGCCATTCGATCCGCAGCCCGCAAAGGCCAAAATCACGGAAATTAAAAATCACTTCCTGTCGCGAAGGGATAACTTAGTCGTATTCATCTCGCAGCAGGGGGAACCGTGTGATCTCGGTGGTAGGATGATGGTGGAACAAAAGAGACTGCCGACGATAGTAAATCAGGAGCTCGGCCGAGCCCGAGTAGTTACACAAGGCAAGTCGAGGATCATCGCACTGCCAATTAAAACTAGTGTCTCGGAGGATACGCAGAGGAAATGGGTGACGGAGGCCATCTCATCCCTCCTTGATGTGTGTACTACACTGGACCTGGCAACGGTCTCTATATGCAAGGGGGGAGTGGACGGCGTGCCGTTCCCAAAGTTCCGACGAATACTAGAAGATGCGTTCCGGGGCAGCCCTACTCGCATCCTGGTATGCAAAAATCATATCATGATGCCATTGGACGCCGAGAAGCCTGGGATCCTGAGAGAAGCTCACGCCTCAGCGATCGGAGGACACAAGGGAGTCACTAAGACGTACCGAAGACTCAGAGAAAAATATCATTGGCAAGGGATGAAGAACGATGTACAGGAGTTCGTTCGAAACTGCAGAAACTGTCAATTGAAGAAGCTGGTTCGCGTCAAGACCCGACAGCCGATGGTGCTCACCGATACCCCGGGAACGGCTTTCGACAAGATCTCTATGGACATTATGGGACCCCTACCTATCACAAACACAGGATACTCCTACATCCTCACAATCCAGGACCTCCTCACCAAGTATTCCTTAGCCATTCCCCTGAAACAAGCATCCGCGATCGACGTAGCCGACGCATTCGCCAAGGACTTTATCTGCGTGTACGGAGCCCCGCGGGCATGGCTCACGGACCAGCAGGGCGATTCTCTAACTTTATAACGACAATATCGCTACCGTTAAGCGTCGCTATGTCGATATATCGACACAGTTAACGAAAATTC
>NW_020220373.1:0-6111 GCF_003070985.1 Temnothorax curvispinosus | reverse complement strand
CGAGACGATCGTATTTGTATTAAGGAAAAAGGATAATCAGATATCCGGTTTGCATTTGTATCATCATGTGTCTACCTTACTTTTGTCATGGGCAGGTATAAGATTTTACGCCGTTGCTCCCATGGTACTGACGTGTATAATTAACTGCTTCATACACACGATCATGTACACATATTACTTCCTAGCGGCCTGGGGATCGAACGTTCAAAAGGCTGTCACACCTCTGAAACGATGGATAACTATAGCGCAAATGGTAAATTTTATCCGAACTTTCCACTACATTTTTCATATCGCGTAATTCCTTTTCTCTTTAAATTGTTTCATATGTTCGATCTAATAATTCTCGACACTCAAAAATATTTTTTTTTTATTAATTCGATCGTTGATTATAATAATTCGTTTCGTCATATATACTATTAAGTTTAAATATGCATCATGTAAATCGCATCACACAAATACCCGTCGAGGATATCAAAATAAAATGATAAATTAACTGAATCGCTTTATTTCCAGATACAATTCGTCGTGTTAATCTTGTACGCATCGCAAAAATACGTGCTGAAAGATTGCGAAATCGTAAATAATTATGTTGTCGTGTTATTCGTTGGAAATGTAGTAATAAATTTCTTCATGTTCCATAATTTCTATCAGAAGACATACAAGGAAGTTAAAAAAGTTCAGTAGATTGTAAAATATATATTGCAAGAGTACTTCTATACAACAAAATATCCGATAAAATTATTGATATCAATGTCTCTCTATTATAAGTTATTTTCTTACTCTTCTACATGTCACACTGTTCAACAAAAAATAATTTTTTTCGAATACAAGCCAAAGATAATCATTTCCGTAGTTTTTTAAATTTTATAATTAAAAAATACTTTGGAGAATGGCCAATATAAAGTCGCAAGTTTAATAAAACAGATCGAATATATTAGTACTAGTTTCTTAAATTTAAATCAATCCTTACGACAAATTTCTTTTAAGAACTGAAAATCTTAACAATATACTTAATTTTTATTGCAATGAAACTTCTCCAACGCGTCATACATTAGAGTTATAATATATAAAACATAAAAATAATCCTTGTTGCAATTTTAAGCACAAATTTTTCAAATATGTAATGACAATAATGTGATAGAGCAATTTGATAAATGCACATCGTATTCGTCTCCTAAAAAATTACAGGAAATGATTACCTACGTTCTTGTAATTTTTTTTTAACAGTGTTATTCATTATAGTTCTAATAGCACACACACACATAGGCAAAACAAAAATATTGTTTAAATCATTTTCGACTGACAAAATCAAGTATTGTAATGCTTTCTCTTTTTCACTCAAACGCAATCACGTGAGAAAGCAGCACAAAAAAGAATTTCACTGTATAGACATTCAGTTCATTTACAATAGAACCACGCATATTTAATCGTACGTATCTGTGTGTGAAAATTTTACCTGATCATGCTCAATTCGCCGATCATATCTGAATTTTCGTTAAATCGTTTAGCACATCTCTCGAATCGAAGGACGTATATTGTTCGTCAATGTATTGACTTGCCGGTTAATGTTTAGAAATACCTATACAGCTTGCTCAATTTAACTGTCTATATCTTAATATATATTTCGCAAATGTAATATTTCGTTTCTAGATAAATAATATTTAATTTCTACACTCGACCGTCTTGACCCTAGAATCTGATCTCAAATTTCGTTTTGACTGTCATAACCAGCTTCAAACTGTAATACTGAAAAACCATAAACTTATTTACTGATAGTTATATAATTGTAAAATAGCAATAAATAAACATAAATAAAAAAAAGGAAAAAAAATTGTTACTCAATACTTTTGACCCCTCCAAAAAACAAACAAAAAATACTCATCTCGGATAAAAATTTTGACATCGAAAAACACAAGATCTGCTCCCGAAACGTGTGTCCGTCACCGCACGCGCGAGAGTGCTAATGCAAGTCTTTATTTGTCGGATCCGTTTCGTAAATAGAAAAAGACAGCAATATCAATCCATTCTTTGCACTCGATCAAAGAACGAATCATTCACTGTGCACACCTGATCTACTGTTTCCATTTTACTCTACTCGCGCTTATTCGCGTTTTGCGACCGTCTCAATAACTCGATCTCTCGTCGTGCCACCAAAAGCTCTCGTTCCATCACTTCTTTTTCTTTTCGAAGTTCTATTTCCCGTAAAAAATATTTGGGATCGTTCGTTGTTTGCATTTGGCACGCTCGTGTTCTCAAAATTCTCGATTCGTCTTCCTCCTCTTTCTCCTGCTACTCGCAGGATCCATTCGTCTGTCGGATCTTTATCCATAATTCTCACTATCAGTTCAATTTTTATATTTGCTGTTGATAGGCTCATCTCTCGCAATATTTCTTTTAACTTATTGACTGTAAAATTCGTTCACAGTTTTTTTCATGTTCGTTCCCTATTATCCCTCACTTGTTACTTCTCGCCCGAAAATCACAATCCATTACAACCCAACTTGTCGAAATAACTCGCTCTCGTGCGAAATAATTTGTAGTCTTTCGTCGCGGATATTGTTCGCAGTAACTTTTATCGTTATCGTTCATTATCCTTCATAGCGCCAGCTCACATTAATTCTGACTGAACCCCCAAAATTATAGAAATACTTAAATAGCGATAATAATGTTCCGGTAAAAATTTTAAGTAACGTAATAAAGAAAATAAAATATATACAAAAGAAGAAGATTAATACTGGCCGACGGACGGATAACTCTGCCTGGCCCTGCTCGGTCCGATCATATTCGAGTTTTCACTAAATTATTTACGTCTTTCAAATCGAGAGGCACCTACTGATCTGTCGGCTAATGTTTAGAAATGCCGATGCCTCGCTTGATTAAACTAGTTAGAAAAAAAAAATAATAATAAAAACTTCACAGCAATTTGTATGAAAATTAAATTTTGTCGATATCATTACTTAAAATAATCTTAATAAATCAGCTTAATGATCGTTCATATTATGATGCAGTATAAAAACCGTATAATTATAATTTTGTTAAAATAAAATTAAATAAGTATAAACAACTAGGAACTCTTGATGATGAAATTAACATGTAAAGTAAAAGGCGGACTTGGGAAGTACTACAGTTATCAGTGCGTAGGTTAACATGATAACAATCTTCAATTACGAATAAGGTACATAATTATAAATCATGATTTAAAATGACTATCCTTTAAATGCAAAATTGTCTCAATTGTAATGACTACCTCTGCTTATAAATTGTATTACTTTTCGATGTTTTTTTTACCAGGTTCAATGTTTATTCTCGCATTCTCTGAACTGCCTGGATGGACTTTACTTCTTTTTGTTATTCAAGTTCTGACTGTCAATTTTGTTTTAACCATATTACAAATTGTGATCATTAGTCAAATTTTACTTGGATTTTCTTGCTCGAAATTACACTATTTTTAGACCACTAAACTTGGAAGTGCTTATCTATTGCTTACCGGAGAACGGGAGATTATTTTGATTTAACTGTTGCCACATCGCTGATGGTAGCTTAAAGCAGAACCTAAACATTCGATTTACAATTATATATCTTATTAGTAATTAAAGATTGTCATAGCGTTAACTTATAACATGATAACCAACATTAACATATTAACTGCGTTGTCCTCTCAAGGCCCACCTTTTACTTCACTTGTTCACTTCACTTCACTTCACTTAAAATTGTACTTAACAATTCTGTCTGTCATCGTGTTATACAGGGTGATTCAAAGCACCCGGGCCAGCCGTTTTTCTCAAAAATGTGACGGCACAGGAAGTAACGAGAAAGAATTCGAATTTTCATTACTAATGAACATCTAAAGTAATTAGTTGGTAATGGTTTTATTTTTCGAGACAAACCGTAAGTAGGTGTAACTGGGACCAGTTTTGAAATTTCTTGTAAATTATTGCAGGCGTCCACATATTTAAACGTTTTTATGCAACACGTGCATGGAAAGTGCCCCATTACGCACGCTACGCGTGTGTGATAGACCACTTTCCAGGCACTTGCAACATAAAATAGGGTGTGTAAGCCGTGCGTAAAGATTAAAATTCCCGGGTGCGGAGTTTACGCACGAGCCGAAGGTGAGTGCGGTAACCGCACCCGGGAATTTTCTTTCATCTTACGGCACTTGTTACACAAATAACTATTCTCAAAATCTGTAAGAGATAATTGAAATGAATTTTAATAGAAGTTGTTTCTTTCCCAAAGTTCTATCCAACGATACCCTACTCGATCCATGTTTCTATTTGAAATTTCAAAACTATGATCCCAGTTACACTTACTTCTGGATTATCCCAAAAAATAATACCATCACCAATGATTATTTGCGCGCCCATTAGTAATGAAATTTTTTTTCTAACTTACTGTAACGTCATATTTTTGAGAAAATAGCTAGCGTATGGATGCTCTCTGGATTACCCTGTATAATCGTCACGAGGTCATGAGGTCACGTTATAGCAAAATTCTTAAATCAAGTTGCCAAATCAAGTGCAAAGTGCAAGGTAACTAACAATATATAAAAGCGTTAAATGACTGTACGTGTTAGACGATTTTGTACAATTGGTTCGTCAGGTGCGGCAGCTCTGCAATATAAGGAAACGTATAGTAGTTAAACGGATATTTTGTTGTATAACAAAAGTAGCGATTTATAAGATCGACACAGTACAATTGTCCATCATGGATCTCTTACATGACATATCTTGTTACTGGACGAAACAGCTCGGTAAGTACCGTTGACATTATTGTTTAGCAAAAGCTCGCCAAATTATATTAATAATTATAGTGCAACCATTCGAACTTTAGTAACAATTTACAATTCTTGAGAAAAATCTCACTCCCGAAAACGTTGCGAAAAAACTTCGCATTAACATTATCAAATGTCAAACTTGTCATATAATTACAAAAAAAAAAGATATTTTATGATTAAAATTTTCAAATTTGCAGAATTCTAAAGTAAATGTAAAATATAATGTATGAAATAGATATAATATAACAGTTTCAGCGATAAATGTGAAGAATGCATGGAACAATAACATTGTAAATTAACGAATAATCTTCAAAATATAATCCATTTACCAATTCGGACATTACTGTAGTGTCGATTCAATTACATTTTATATACGTTAAAAAACCTTAAGTATTGATCAGAATGCAACGTCTTTTCATATTCAGTTGCTTTTTATTGCAATAACAATATTTCTGTTTTGCTTCATTTAATAAAATGTATTTCAAATACTGATGTGTGTGTGTGTGTGTGTGTGTGTGTGTGTGTGTTTGCGCGTGTGTGTGTCCAAATATATTTCTATATACTAATTTGATTTTCAGATCCACGAGTAGCCGATCTACCGCTAGTCAGTTCTTCCTATCAAATACCACTTGTAATATTTGGATATTTGTACTTCGTGCTTGGCTGTGGGCCTCGGTTCATGAAGAACAGGCCGCCATACTCATTAACGACGTTCATGAAGTTGTACAATATTGGCCAAATATTAGCAAATGTGTGGTTAATATATGACATTATTGACGCTGGTTTATTCTCAACCCATTTATTTGTGTGTCCTATATTTGATTATTCCTACAATTATACTCCAATGAGGGTAATAATTTTTAAATAAGCCATTTTTTGCGAAAATGTATGCCATCAGCAGGTATCTATTTATAAGTGTAATACTGAGAAAAAAGTACTTCTCTATAATTCTCCGTATCAATTTATATTACATTTTTGTCATAGTAATGCAGTAATGAAATCTTTAACTAAATTTTGTCGGGAGAACGAAGAATGAATTAGAAAAAAAAAAAAAAGTTCTGTTAATAACATATATTTTCATCTAAGTTTTATGTAAGCATTGTAAGCTTAAAGTATCAAATATTTACATATGTCAATGTAGTTAATAATGCTATAAATCGCTCACATACTTAGTTATTCAGAATTTGTTTCATAAAATAATACACCGCAAATTGATAATGTCTGAATTTTATTGCAGTTAACTAGGTGCGCATGGTACTTCTTTCTTTTAAAAATATTTGACTACGTCGAGACGATCGTATTTGTATTAAGGAAAAAGGATAATCAGATATCCG